>NC_134486.1:262131712-262239212 GCF_040206685.1 Ascaphus truei
TTATTTCTAGATCCGACATTTATACACACATACACACACACACGTAAAAAGGACTAATTGTAGTATAATGTAATACAATAAATTCATTTATGTCAAAAACGAATGTTCTGACTAGGAATTTATTAAATGTATTTTATTTATATATTTTATTTTAAAGCGGGGTTGGGGGCGGGGTTATGGGCGGGGTTAGGGGCGGGGTTGGGGGCGGGACTATGTGGCGAGTAGATTTTTTGGTTGGGCGAGTAGATTTTTGGGTGATTTGTCGAACACTGTGTATTGTATATATATATATATATATATATATATATATATATATATATATATATATATATATATATATATATATATATATATATATATCCCTGTTAGGTGCAGGCAGTGGTTGGGCTAATTCCCTCAGAAAGGCTCTGTGTGCTTTTGCAGCCTTGGAGGAATTAAATGTATCCAAGGGCAGGCCTTAGCAACAACCAGGAAGTGTCAGCCTGAAGGGTGAGTACTGATTGGATCATACACAGAATGTGATGACCTATCAGTATTCAACCTGCTCTGTTAAGGGGTAGGGTTACAAACAGCAACCCAAAGGCTATAAGTACTGGCACTTTCCTAAAATCTGGGTCTCTCTCTCTGTCTCTCTCCTCCCTCTGGGAGTGAGCACCATCTGTCCTCCATCTCAGTAGGAGATTTGAGGAGGAGTCCATCAGGCCTGGTCTGGGCCTCAAGCCTTAACCAGTGCCTTTCACTAAGGGAAGCGGAGGGAAGAATGCACCTGTTATGTTTATTCAACAAGCTTTCAATGAAGATCCAGTTGTACCAGAATCAGTGTGATTCACTGTCTTGCTGAAGGAATAAAGGTGTCAGTATGGACCATCCACTGCTATCACAGAGGATCCATGCTGACTGGAGGTGCTGCACCGATGAATAACTAAGATAACCTATAAAACCTGTCCTGTTCTCCCAACAACATCGCGGAGCACTCAGCCCTCCTGTTACCACACAGGTACAGCACAAAACCTAAGATGTAGCTAGAGAAGAAGTAGACCCCCCAATATCACTTAGGGTGGGGGTACAAGGGCTACAAATACAAATAGGTGAAGACATATTAACAAAGAGAGAGTTACAAAACTAAGTCAATTAGAGTTAATACAAAAATTGGGGGAGGGGGGGAGAAGAACCCCTAAATATAATGAGGGTCTAATTCATAAGTATATTGCACCTATATTTTAGCATGTTAATTGACATATCTTCCCCCATATAATTGTAGCGCAGTTTCCCCACCCTATGGGAGATATGGTGGCTACAAGTGTTTGTGGTGCTTTGCCTACGGCTCACAGGAGGCCTGAACCTCCGCTGCTGGGAGCCTAGGGTGTACCTGGATCATCTGGTGACAGCGCCTCCACCTGTCAGGGACACGCAATAGGCAACACAATAACACATATAACGCGGCGTCGCACGGTCTTACCCACGCCATCATCGATGAGTCCACCTCCACGTGGGGTGGTATCCAGCTGGAGGGTCCCACCTTCACAGTCTCTTTATGTGGTGGTGGTCTGGTCCCAGACCACAGGCCACATCTCATGTGTGACGTCCTCTGCTGTGTCCCTGACACTAATCAGATAATGGGGCAGTGTCCCTGTCTAAGGGGCCTGTCCCTGTAGCAGCCACAACCTACAGTGAGGTCGGGGCCTAATAGGGACTAAAGTGCAGGGGCCACAGACACTCTGCACATACACCCTCACCCTTCTGTGTCCCAGCTCCGATTGGCATAGCTCACAGCGCGACAAATGTAACAATCTTGGGAGCAGGGGATCCTTGCAGCTCTATTGGCTTAGCTTAGCCATGTGTCCGGCAACCCTATGGCCTCCTGGGGGCTGTTGTCCCCACGGAGCACATTCCCTAAGATGGCTGCCTTGCACTGCGCATGCGTGCGCCTTTCCCTAATGGCCGCCGCTTCTTGGTGCCTCATTGCCATGAGTGAGCCATCTGCGCATACACGCGCATGATCAACATTGCGGCGCCCTGCAACGGGGGCGATGCGGACCTGTGGTCACCTCTCCTGTCTGCCCACAGCTACCTCAGCCTCCCCGCACTTTCCCCAGCCTCCGCTGCCGGTCGCAGCCACAGCGGAAGGGAACGGGATGAATTGGGGACCTGGCCATATAATGATAAATATGAATATACTGTATATACCTCTGAGATGCACTTTGTGGGATGAATGAAAATAGGTAAATGCTAGTCATATGACTATTTGCAGGCCTTCAACAGAAGTAGCAATTTACCAATTGCGAAAAAACAGTCCAAACCATGCGAGATAGGATTTTTTAGAAGCAGTTTCATTCCGGATCTGTATATTCGAGCGATATCACAAAAAAGTTTGTATGTATATATGTATGTGTAATCTAGCCTCCGGCACCAGAGTAGAGGGAGGAGTTAAAAATGTGTGTGAGTGTACGGATTATAGTAGGAGCAAGGGGTTTTAGGAGATGGGAGAGAATAGGATCAAGAGGGCAAGTGGTAGAGGGAGAAGAGGAGATAAGTAGTGCCACATCCTCTGGGACAGCAGAAAAAGAGTCACGGAAGGCACGAGGTGAGTTAGGAAGCAGAGTAGGATGGGAGGAGAAAACAGAGGGGATGTTCTGACGTATGGATTCCACCTTTTCCTTAAAATAGTCAGCAAAGTCCTGAGGTGAGATGGAGGAAGAAGAAGAGGCAGACCCTCAGGTGGTCTGAGAAGAGAGTCAAAGACAGAGAAGAGTCGGCTTGGGTTTGACTTGTGCGTGTTGATTAGTGAAGAAACAAAGGTTTGTTTAGCCTGAGGGAGGGCAGAGTTGAAACAGGATAGCATAAATTTGTAGGGAAGGAAGTCTGCGAGAGTGTGAGATTTCCTCCAGAGGCGTTAAGAGGAACGAGTGCAGGAACGCAGCATGCGCGTGTGGGAATTTAGTTAGGGCCTAGGATTAGAAGGGCGAGGATGGCAGAGAGAAAGCGGGGCATGTAGATCAAGAGAGAAGGATAAGGCAACGTTGTAGTTCCTGACCAGGTTGTCAGGGTCTGGAGCAGAACTGAGAGAAATGAGGGAGGAGTGTAAAGTGGAATCAAAAGCTGGTAGATTAATAGAGCGCAAGTTTCTGCAGAAACAAGGGGTAGATGGAGATGGAGAAGGGGAGAAGCGAGAAAGAGAAAATGAGATGAGGTGATGGGTCAGAGAGAGGAAAGGAGGAAATGGAGAAATCAGAGAGAGAAAAGTTTTTAATGAAAACCAGGTCTAGGTAGTGGCCATCTTTGTGGGTGCTGGCTGCAGTCCACTGTTGAAGGCCAAAAGAAGAGGTTAGAGAGCGAAAGCGGGAAGCCCAAGGCTTGGAATTTTTGCAAACTCGCTTGAATTCTTGTAGCTCCAATTACTCAAAAAGGCCAAACCGCTTCAAATAAGTCAGACTTTTTCTCGCCATCACAAGGTTGGCAAGATAGCCTCAATATATCCTGATTTGCATCATTACAAGCCACACAGCCTATTTAATTAATATGCCTTATTAACTATTCTATAGTAATTTCTGCCCTTTCTACAGGACTAGCTGACTCATGATGTACATTGCTGAAAACAATTTAACCCCTATATAATTTTTCATTACACACAAATACATTCATATAAACTACCTGAGCCATATACCTGATTGCCTCATTAAATGGCCAGTGGTCTGATTCAAAGGCATATGCCCCAAATAGCTGCCTATTTAAACTCCGATATCATGAGCTTTATTTTTATTAAAAAGTATTAATACATGGTAATGAACATCATTGGGAACGGTCTCTCTTTGAATACTAATTACATTTTTAGGAGTCTTTAACACTTCAACAGCTAAGAATGTTATCAAAACATATTGTGCTATATAATTTGTCATAATATGGAGCATACTGTAAATGTATATATGGATATGCTCTGACACAGCAGACAGAGGCCAGCAGACTACAGCCTTGAGATCGGATTTCATAAACCATGGATATAACCACAGAATTGTAGACCATCAAATCCACAAAGCCACCAGAATACCAAGAAGTGATGTCCTTGAATACAGACAGAAAGAGACAAGCGACAAGGTACCTTTGGTGGTCACATATAACCCACACCTAGAAGTACTACGCAAGATCGCCAGGGAACTACAACCCGTTCTCCAGGAAGATACAATACTGCAACAGGTCTTCCATGAAATACCATTATTATCATACAGACAACCTCATAATCTCAAGAAAATGATGGTGAGGAGTAAAGTATTCAACAGTATAACTGAATGTGGGACAAGACCATGCCAGGACGCAAGATGCAAAACCTACGCAATGCTCCACACAGCGGGAACAAAACAAATACCACACAGTAATCTGGAGTACAAAATCAGAGGAAGGTTCAACTGTTCCTCCAGCATTGTCGCTTACCTTATCATGTGCATGAAATGCCCAGGGGGCTGCTACTACATAGGTGAAACGGGACAGGGGCTAAACAAGAGAATGAATCTGCATCACCACAGCATCACACGCGAAACAAGAGACAGTCTTGTTGGCGAACATTTCTCTGAGTCTGGCCATAAGATGAACGATCTAAAGATGGCCATACTCAAAGGTAATCTTAGAACACCGAAAGAGAGACGGTTGCATGAATACAAATTTATGCAACTGTTCAGGACACTTAGTGGTGGCCTAAACCGAGACCGCAGTTTCATTAGTCACTACTGACATGAGAGAACTCTCTTCCCATGAGTGCTAAAGGCCATGTCTATACATACTGTGCTATATGCATGCACCCAGCGGTTTCTTACACATACAAATACTCTATGTAATTCCATTCCTATATACCAATAGGGACCACATAGTATCTACACACACTTTTAGTAATGCAACACCCTCTTACATTTCCACACCTACCCACACCATTGATTATACACTCCACACACACCTTTTTTAAAGCACTGTATCCACTGTGGGCTCTTTATAAATTTATATTTACATACATACATACATACACACACACACACACACACATGCACACTCTTACATCACTAACATTCAGGGACTATTTAACACCTCAAGTCATAAGTCGCATACTACACAGAGGGGAGGGATAGGTTTCAGTCACAGATAACATTTCCAGATGCACTGTTTTTAAGTAAAACCCTTGCTTGCTTTATTCAATGTAACATTGCCGGAATGTTCCTTGAAATAGCAAAGCCCTGAGGTGAGATGGAGGCGGAAGAAGAGGCAGCTGAGGGTGGTCTGAGTAGGGAGTCAAAGACAGAGAAGAGTTGGCATTGATTAGACTTGTGCGTGTTGATTAGTGAAGAAAAGTATGTTTGTTTAGCCTGAGAGAAGGCAGAGTTGAAACAGGATAGCATAAATTTGTAGTGAAGGAAGTCATCGTCAGCCTGTAATGCTTGCGCTCACCACGAACAAGGCGGTACCCCGGTACTGAGGTGGGAAAGTATGAAACTGTGCACCCACAGCAGCGGAGGCATGCCTGGAGGGTGGTTAGTCAAGATAGCCAGTCTGGATTGCAGAGAGAGTGGCTTAGTCGTAGTACCTGCCAAGGTCGTAGGTAGGTGCCAGGTGGATAGTCGGAGTCCGGAGTGAAGTGGTCTAGGGTTGGAGCCAGGAGAGTAGTCGAGTGTCCGTTAGCCGTGGTCAGGGATGGAGAATAACGGAAGGTCAGAGGCAAGCCGGGGTCAGTAATCCAGAGAATGGTCCAAAGTCTAGCTGGGTCAGTACACATGGAGACAAGCAGCAACAAGATAAAGCAGGACAAAGGAACAAGGCAGGCACAGGGAAGTGGGAACACAAGGTCACCTATGACTATGCTCAGCCAAAGTGTGAATGCACTAGCTGAGCATATATAGCAAGCGGGAGCCAATGGGACAGAGGGGAGGAGCAGAGGTGTGTGAACAATGGAGGCAGGGATAGGCTGTGAATGGTGCAGGAGACAGGTGAGGGTGATCAGAGTTGCCGCGTAGCTTGGGAGCTGTGCAAGCGCCACGTGTGCGCGCCTCACAGGGCGACCGCACGTCACAGGCGGAGGGGCAGAGTCAAGCTCCGTGGAATTCCTGAAAGCCCTCCGTGGTCGTGCACGCTCTGTAAGGTGCGTGGGAGGTTGCACAGCAGGGGGCAAAGAGGATGCACACAACAGGGGTTGTGCCCTGAGAATCCTTGCAGCAAGAGGCTGTGCAGTGGAAGGTAAGGAGGGAGCGCGCCACGGGGGACGCGTTCCCCGATTCCTTACACAGCCCTTGTTGTTCCACTACTGAAAGAAAGTCTTCCGTATGATATGCAATGCTCCTCTTACTATCTTCGGTGAGGTCTCTAATTTGTTGCTGGAGGTCTTCTGGACTTGTGGCAAAAATAACAATGTCATTACAAATCGTAGGTGACAAGTATTTGCTGTTAATTTTTCAAGTATTGCTGTGAAAGCTATGACGACATCGTTTCTTCCTGTCATACACCCTTGCTGGTCCTTACTTTGCTTGTATCTGCATGTAATCTAATGGTTGATGTAAGATCATCATAAATGTTCCTTATAATGTCAATGTATTCTTCTTCAACACTTTGTCTTCTTAATGCCTTCAACACTGCTGAGGTGTAGACATAGCCAAATCCTTTTTCATAATATTCAAATCCTACTATAAGCAGATCATATTTATTACTTCGGGAAATCACCAGCTTTCAGACATTTAAAATCTCCTTAAAAAGGTACCTTTTTAAGGAATGTTATCTGGCATACGCCTAACGTCTATCAACCCCCCTTGGATCTAGCAGTGTGGCCTGGACTAAACTCTCCCCTGCCTCCCCCTAACATGCACACCCCCAAACCTTAAAGCTGCAATTCAAGCTGCCGGTTTTTTTTTAATATATATATTTGTCCCCAAAAATGCATTATGTGCATCAATACAATCTGCACACTGACCAGTGATTAGCTTAGCTGCAGATCGATCCGTTCTCCTGTAATCAATCGCTTGCTCTGAGTTATTGAATTCAGTTCTTGCACAGCACTGTGGGCAATGTAGTCCTGGAATATGATTGACTCGGCAGTTACTAGATACAATTGGTGCGCTGTGAGAGAGAGGACAGGCCGCAAGAGCCTATCAGAAGGGGAAGGGGCTGTCACTTTGGAAATGCTTCCTACATTAGAAACAAACATTTTTTTTTTAAATGCTACAAGTATTTTCTCATAGTACAGAACTGATTTATTACAAAAAAAAACCAACACATGTAGGCTATTGCTTGAACTGTTGCTTTAATGGGAACAACAAAAAACAAAAAATGTCCAAAGCTACTTCCAATGTGACAAAAGTACACAGTGCAATACCTATATATCTCTCTGCTTTACTGGGATCAGATCAGTGGTGGGATTCAAAAATTTTAGCAACAGATTCTCTCTCATGGGGGGGGGGGGGAGAGAGCCGAGGGGGGGGGGGAGACCGTACCGCCCTTTTATAGTGAAAAATGAAAACCAACAATATTTGATTAAAATAAATTATTTATTTGCCTTTCTTAAAATGTTTACATATCCCTACTTGATTGTCATTATACTGTTTCTTTTGTCCAGGGCAGAGAGAGACTGGGGGGGGGGGAGGGAGACCAGGGAGGGAAGAGAGAGACCAGGGGGGCAGAGAAAGACATGGGGGGGCAGAGAGAGACGGGGGGGCAGAGAAAGACATGGGGGGGGCAGAGAGAGACAGGGGGGGCAGAGAGAGACCGGGGGGGGCAGAGAGAGACATGGGGGGGTGGGCAGAGAGCGACCAGAGAGGCAGAAAGTGACCAGGAGGTGTTAGGCAGAGCTCTCCGCATGGGGTCCTACACAGCTAAGCAGCAGGACACCGAGCAGAGTTCTGTGGGTTAAGGTAGGGCTGGTCACACCGGTTCTAGGAACGATGAACATTTTAGGCACCATTCTCCATCCCGAGACATACTCCATCCCACAATGAGCAGCCACTTTACCTTTTGTTTAAACATTGCCCCTTATTCTCTCTAGATTGTAAACTCACAGGCAAGGCGCTCACTACCTTCTGTACGTGTTTGTGCTTATTTGGTATGGCCTCCTGTAATTTGTACTGCACCGTGGAACATGTTATTCGCTTTACAAATAAATGATAATAACATGCTGCTGACTCTCTCCTCTTCTAAATCCTCCTATTACAGGGGGTACCACTCACCAAAAATCCCACTGCAACACAGGAAATAAAATTGGAGCACATAGTTTCGTTACATCAAAAATTACACCATTTGCACTTGTTGGTTTTTTGTTTGTTTTGTTTTAAGCAATACTCCAGTGGCGAAATGTGATAACTATCCCCAATTAATTAATTGCTCCTGGTAAACCTGAATTCACAGGTAAAAAAATACCCATTTTAAATATTTTCGGGCCTCATTTCCCTGTATCACAGTCTTCATTTAGTGCTGCAAGCTCCCTATTCATCTTCAGAGCAGTGTA
Organism: Ascaphus truei; assembly: GCF_040206685.1. Lineage (NCBI taxonomy): Eukaryota > Metazoa > Chordata > Amphibia > Anura > Ascaphidae > Ascaphus > Ascaphus truei. The sequence continues at coordinate 262,140,177 of NC_134486.1, forward strand.
CATAATTGCAGCCCTTATTCCCAGGCATGAAAAAAAAAGGAGACGTGCCCTTGATTGGAGCCACTGTTTCCTCATTGTGTTTAAATGAAGTGTTATTTATTACTATTTTTTAACCTTTATTGTGCCAAATGAGCGCTTTGCATACGGCTTAGCTGTGCTTTCCCTAATATGTTCCAAGACAATGCTCCCATCGTGGCCGTGCATTTCACAGGACAGATAATATGCAAAGTTATTTTACAATTTGATGCTGTTTTTGTTCGGATGGTGCGTGAATGAAGAAGCTTTTATTGCTTGATAGCACTGCCTCTAACACTGCAATATATATATTTCATATTGTAAGGCTACACATACAGCACTGCATTATTAGCAGTTAGCAAAGCTTTTAAAAAGCAACAGTACTGCTCAGTTTAAAAACTACTAATTATTGTGGGCCAAGGTCTTTGGTTTTAGAAAGATGAGGGCAATTTTTATGCTGCGAAAATAAAAGGAGTGTGAGCATTTCTCAAATAAACTGCCTTTATTTAATAAAGTATTTTAAAAGGAAATATTTCAAAGCCACTGTTTGTTTGCAATACCTTTTTAATAGACTAACAACATTTTATAATGCCGAGATTACTCAAATACAGGAAACCAAAAGCCTATCAATGTAAAATGTTTCTAGTCCCAAAAAAAAGGTTCTGTATCACAGAGAAGTGTTGATACCTTTTCTTTTATATACTGTATTTCCTTGTGCGATACCACAATAAAATATATTAATAGCTCCTAGTACCATAGCACTTGAATCGCTGTACTAGCTGAAAGTAAGAAGAGCGGACAGAGAAAGCCTCATGGGGTAGTATATTATAGAAGTGTTTAGGCAATAAAGTAATCTTAGCATTTACAATGTGTCAGTTTATGACATGTAGTTTATCAATGCTGCACGGGGTGCCTTGTAGAGTCTGTGCTGTGTGAGATCTGGGGGTTTCCGTGGGTGGCATCTGGGATTACCTCTCTAGCCGATTCTCGTGCTCTCCTTCCCTTTGGTTCTCTGTCTTTCTGACAAAGCCCTGACGAAGTGCTATGACACTGCACGAAACGCGTTGGATACAGACACTACAGCCATGGAGGAACAGAGTTTCAAAAAAGAGCGCCAAACAAAGAAATGAGAGTCAAGTAGGACAGAACCGGAGGGAAGGAGAGCGCAGGGATTGGCTAGAGTGGCAATCTGAGATGCCACCCATGTAGACCCTCAGACCTCCTACAGCTCAGACTCTACAAAGCACCTCAGTAGCTGCAGCATAGACACATTGTAAGTGCAAAGACGACGTTGTTTGCCTAAACACTTCTATAATATACAACACCATCAGGTTTTTATTAATTTATAAATTGTTTTACCAGGAAGTAATACATTGAAAGTTTCCTCTCGTTTTCAAGTATGTCCGGGCATAGAGTTATGATGACAAATACATAGTTACATTAAGTGAACAGGGTTATACATTATATGCAAGACATTGCAAGCACAGTTAGAGATAATATATATTATAGGCGTATGTAACAGTTACAGACCAGATTAAAATGTGAGAGCTTTAGGCTAAGGCCCCGCTGCCTCAGGCAACGCGCCCACACTGCAGACAGGCGGCGCGTGGAGAGGCACTTGAAGCTATTTGCGGTCCGTAGGGAGCATTTTTGTGAGCGGGGGGCGTGGCCAAATGGGTCGGGGGGCGTGGCCATGACAGGGGGCACAACAATAGAGCTCACAGCACTGTAGCAGCCCAAGGGTGTGTCTGTGTGTGTGTTGTAACTGCGTGTTGTAAAGGCTGTTTGCAAGTTTGAAGGTTTCCCTCTTCCTGGTTTTAAAATGATGTCCTCCCATTGGCTATCACTAGCTGGCTTGCTATTGGTTGATGGGAGCCAGTCTGTGATTGGCTCCTTCGCGCACCATGTGACACATCGCCGCACGGGAACACGATCCTCGTGTATCCCCTACTGGCTGATGCGTCACAGCAAGTAGTCAGCTGTGCAGTGAGGAGGGACTAGGACCGGCTCGGGAGGCTACAAGAAAATGGTGAGTAGCGGTGGCAGCTGTGAGAGTCTCCAGTAGATTGTTCCAGTTTGTGGGGTGCACGGTCAGCGCTTCTAACTTTCAGTTAGTATTTTATACTGCCAGCATGGGAAGAGCATCCAAAGAAACAGCACTGAGGAACCCATCAGAGACCACAAAACACCGATTGTTGGTATAGAAATTGAACAACTAGGGACAATTTTGAGAAACAGGTACTGATATATAGCAATATGGCAACCAATTTTTTTTATATTTTCATAATGTAAATTATATACAGTTATCTTCTTTTTATTTTATAGTGCCACCGTCTAATCCATACAAGAAATATGGCAGAAATACAGATACACAATATTTGTGAGAGGGATATCTGGTTGCAATAGATGTTTGGAGGAAGTGGAAAATAAGATAAGGTAGAAACTAGTAGCGTAGTATGAAAAGTAGCAGTAAAGACATAAAAATATTTTCTCTATTGAAATGCAAAAGTGGCCAAGACAGTAAGGGGGGGAGTGGGATGGGGCAAACAGTAATCTATTAAAATATCTATCGATATATAAACCCACTATAACTATTATATGTGTATAAATATCTATCTATCTAAATATCCTTTGTAACCAGATACCCCTCTTACATACACTGTATATTATATTGTGTTTCTGTATTTCTGCCATACCCATGAAGGACCCTGAGAGGTTTGAAAGCTTGTAACAGATCTACTATTTGTGCTCCAATAAAAGGTATCATATCACATACAGCCACAGCCCCGTTTATTCTCCAACATCTCCGATTTTTTTCGGGGATTTTTTCCGAATGCCACGTACTTCACCGCGTTGATGTCGTGTTTATGCCGCATTCTGGCCGCATTCTGACCGCATTCATGTTGCATTCACACCCGCGGTTTATGTGTTTATTGATAATGGTTCGGATTTAATTGGTTGCAATTCTTCGCGTATCCGCCAGGTGGCAGATATTCATGAATTGTAATGCGCATGCGCTTCAGTAATGAGTCGACTTGCAGGTGTTTAAAAAAATACCACAGTGGTCTATTGTAAATTACCTTGGTACTGAAGAAGTTACAATAATGTATCAATTTAGGCTTTTCATATTAAAAACTAAATGCGCAGTGTTTTATTGTCCTGAGAGTTCCGAGATGAGTGCACCGCTGCAGTCGATGTTCCAAAATCCCAACAAAACGTACGCTTATTTAATATGATCCGCGATTAATGCAACAGATGATAAGATGGCAACAGTTGTTCAAATTTATCAGTATTTTATCGAAAACTATGACTTTTACAAATTTTCACCAGATGCTCGTGTGTGGAAGCGTGCAATAAGGAAAAAGTTATGTATCGATCCGTGTTTTTTTCGTATTGATCCCGATATTATTGGAGGGTATTGGTGTGTATCACTGGGTTTTTCCCGTATCTATGATCATGGAGACTTCAAAAGGCAAAGGGCCATGTTAAAACCAACTAAGAAACGTCAGTCGCAGGCAAGCAATGCGCCAGCACCAGCTTCCAATAACGGTCCGACCGTCAGTGAAAACCTGATGACCGACAACCCTTGCTATCTGTCCCCGCCTGAATACCTGCAGCCTGAGCTGGATTTCGCGTACAGATTCCAGCAAGCTTGCATGTACCTAAGCGATTTCCAGCCTGATCAGCTGACTACAGGTGTATTAGTCCCACTGTCACCTGTCAACTACGTGTATAATGAAGAATACGGGACTGGCAGTGGCTCGGCACCAGCTGATTGGCAAAGTCTATGGTGAGTAATGTTGCCGTATTTTATTCTATTTTTGAAATATCAATGCACAGTCAAGCGAGTCTCCTGTAAGCAATATCATTGGCTGAGCAGCTTCTACAGTAGATACAGCACAATTGGTGGAAAGCAAGGCGCATGCGCATTGGAACCTTCTTGAAACGCATATGCGTGTCATCACATCTACAGTAGGCGCATGCGCATGTGAACAGGAGACGCCCCCGAGAAAATTATTGGTGGGACTGACTGGGGGAACTTCTTTAGGGGACTGACTGACCATTACAGTAAAACTTGTACTTTTGTTTTTCCTCAGAAAAGAAAACTTTGTCATCTCATGCGGAAAACGTCAAATTGAGGGATTTTGATGGATAATATCGCTTTGTGTAACAATGCCTGCAGATTGCTGAATCGGATTTAAAAAACCACGTACCGGAGTCTACAGTTTAGTGGCCGTTGTTATTGATTTGGATAGAATACTGTAACCGAGAGCTTCATAGAAAACCTGAAACAGTATGATGTTTTCAGACCGCATACAATAATTTTTATATATATATATATATATATAATATAAATATATATATATATATATAAATATATATATATATATATACTGTATAATAAACCCGAAAAATAAAAAGTATGCATTTATTCTACATGTATCCAGTACATATGTGTATTCTATATCTGTACAGCATGTATTGTTTTAATACTCTTGTGATGTTCAGTACTGAGCATGCCTACAGTATACAGTACAGTACTGTACAGTATGCCTGGACAGTACTGTATGTTCTAGAAACACTGTATTTTGTTACAGTATAAAAGGAGACAATGGAACAAATTAAAACAAATCAACATTTTCTTTTATTGGTGGAGTAAGTACAAAAACATTTATTTACAAATACAATTTAAAAACATTTAAAGTGTACAGCAATTCAAAACATTAACAGGTGTATGGTTTACTGCTAGTGAAAACATTTATGTACAGAAAGTCAAAACATTTACAGTAGGAAGGTGTACAGAACAGTCAGTCAGGCCTGCACAACTCTAGTCCTCGAGGGCTGCAAACAGGCCCGGTTTTAAGGACAACCTTGAAAACCGGGCCTGTTTGCGGCCCTCGGGGACTGGAATTGTGCAGGTCTTGTGTACAGTAAGTAAAAACATTTCTTTATTCATAAAATTTTAAAAACACAACATCTCCTTTATTAAAGTACAGAAAGTCAAAACATTTACAAATACATTTACAAAAAATAAACAACAGTTGAACAGTCACGCAAATTCGATCCCCACCAGATTGTCCTTCCAGGGCCGATGCCTTGTATGGCGCAAAATGCCATTGATGGAGTCTCGAATGATTTTCATTAAAGGATCTGTAATTGAAAAATAGCGCCGCAATTCCTCCACAATAGTCCGCCTTACATTTTCAGGAAGCGCCCTTTTGTCGCGATTTCCTTTGTAGTTTACATTGTTGGCCCACCCTAAGTTCACCAAGTAGGACACGTGGTGCTTAAAAATTAACATGCCATACTTCTGGGGTAAACCAGCACTCATCACCCTATACTTCTCCCTGAGTGCCAGTGGCAGCTCGCGCAGGATGATGTCGGGCACCGTATCGATGCAAGCGTATGTAGGTTGGGTTCTGGGAGCGGGTGTTCTTCTTGGAGCGGGTGTGCTTCTGTGAGCGGGTGTGCTTGAGGCGGCGGGCGAGGGTAGGTTGTCTGGGAGGAAGCTTTCCTCCTGTCTTGGTCACCGTATTGTCTCCTAGCGTGGTCTTTGACGGGGTTGTCATGTTATCCTCCTCCTCACCTGCATACATATACACAAATTCTTCTGGTGGAGGGGGTGCGCTTGGTGTTGGAAGGTGGTCGAAGGTCCCATTCATCCCATCCATGCCACCCTCCTGCTCCGGCGTCGGGGATACAGGGGCACGAACACCGAGCAAATTATGTATCCCCGCTATGTCAGTCTCTATCTTCTCCATCCGTTGATCCATCTTCTCCATCCGTTGATCCATCTTCTCCATCCGTTGATCCATATTTAGCATGGTCTCTAAAAGCAGATCTATCTTTACCAGCATAGTAGAGTTCCCGGGGCTGACCACACTTAACCCATTCAGCATGCGGTCTAACGAGCTGTTTCTTGTGAATTGGGTGCTGTGGATGGGTGCTACGGAGGATGCAACTGGGGTTCCCTGGAAAGAAGTGGCAGCGTCGTTGAAGAAGGATGGAAGAGGTGACCTGTGGATTTCCGGGAGAGAAGCGGCATCGTCGTTGAAGAGGGATGGAGAAAGCGACCTGTGGATTTCCGGGCGAGAAGCGGCAGAGTCGTCTAAGCGTAATGGAGAAAGTGACCCGTGGATTTCAGGGACACCAGCGGCAGCGTCATCGAAGAGCAGTGGAAAAGATGAGCTGTGGGTTTCCGGGAGAGCGGCGGCAGCGTCGTGGACGAGTAGTGGAGAAGATGGGCTTTAGATTTCCGGGAGAGCGACGGCAGCGTCGTGGACAAGTAGTGGAGAAGATGGGCTGTAGATTTCCGGGAGAGCGGCGGCAGAGTCGTCGAAGCCTGTCGCTTTGGCCTTAGCTTGGAAACGGCTGCCGCCTTTCGCTTTTCTGTGTGACAGGCACTGCAGAGGCGAGTGGCTTCCTGCGTCCGTAGAATCGGGGTTGATCCATGGAAGCAGATGGCACAATGCAGTATCTGGACAAGGGCAAGTTCAGATACAGATCATCGAGTGGGAGGCTATGCAAAGTGTGTAACCTTTTATGCATGGCGACGAGGTACAGGTATTAAAAGTGGGCGTACACTAATGTGAGTCATTAACGTATAAATACATCATCCATTTTGTGGATTCACTGCACATTGAATACACCTCGACTAAACATCGAATATACATTCTTGTGCTTGTATTTCTTTCTACTCGCAGCTATGCATGTTAAAAAGATTTCAAAGGATCTCAGCAAGAGAATTAAGGAGATGTACACGAGCAGACACCGAATTGCAGATATCCAACGCTGGTTAGCTGCTTCTGGCCTCGTTGTGCCATCAACCACCGTGTGCTATCATGCACACGGAAAAACCAAACAACGCACGAGGACACCAACGGTAACTGACGCGTAAGTATATTTATATAACTATATTATACAGTATATCTATTATTGTTTATATTGTTGCATATTACTATAACTATATTGTATGGATCTATCTAATTTTATAGTTATTTCGGTATATTTATATAACTACAGTATATAATACAGTATATCTATTATTGTTTATATTGCTGCATATTACTAGAACTACATAGTTTAGATTTAGCAAATTTTATACTATTTTTACTGTAAATGATGTGCTGTACTTGTGGCCTACTGCACTGTAACTTACCGGATTGTTGTTTTTCTGTACACTGTAGGGAGACAACTCTTCTGGTCGACAAAATAAGTGAAGAGAATGATGAGAAGAGTTTTCCTTAAGGGTCAAATACACTCTGCAGCAAAATCACAATCTCACTGTATCCGAGACCAGCATAAAGAAGATGAGACGCAGAATTGGATGGAAATATGGACGTGTGAGGTTAGTACTGGACACTACAGGAGGTTAAAGTGTTGTTTAAGAAACTGTACTGTACCTATTAAATTATTCATTGTCATTACAGAGCGTACCCTATGATAAGGGACATTAACAAGATCAAGGCATGGATCGACAGTGGAGAAACTTCCCAGGATTGCATCTTCACTGACGAGTCTACTGTTTCTCTGGAGAGATTTGCCACCTTTGCATTCCACAAAAAAGGTCGCATATCTATGAAACCGCGTCCGAAACACCCAGTGAAGATGCATGTGTGGGATGCCATCTCTAGGCGTGGACCAGGATGCATCGTCATCTTTGAAGGTACAGTAAAATGTATGTTACACACTTTTGCCTTATACACTGTACGGTACTAGTGTGCAGTTTTTTCAGCACTTTCCTTTTCTTGTTATAGGAATCATGAATAAAGCTTTCTTCTAAGAGAAAATTGTGCCTGAGATTGTGGAATACATCACAAGTGAGTTCCCTGATGGTCACCGTTTCTACCAGGACAACAATCCGAAGCACACTGCGTCAACAGCGTATATTCTTGAGCGCGGTATCAATTGGGTGAAGACGCCAGCGGAGTAAGTGCGGTAACCGTGTCTCATTTTTTCCCACTGTTTTTACTGTGTACTGTATCTCTAACTATTTGTCCTTTTTTTCCCCCTCCAATGACAGATCGCCAGACTTCAATCCTATCGAAATGGTCTGGCATCAGCTGAAGGACCATATCCGAAAAGTCGTGAAACCCTCCAAGAAGGTTGAGTTGGTGCAAGGTATACTGAGTTTTTTGATTGATGTACTCACCGTGGAACGATGCAATAAATATATTGACCATATTGCGACTGTGTTGCCCATTGTGATCGCGCGTAATGGGCAAGCATCAGGAAGGTAGTATGCTTTAGAACTATAGTGTAGTATTGTAATTACAGTATGATACAGGTAAGTATGTCACAGATTTGTTTTCCCTGAGAGAGCAGCACTAGCCATCTGGCTAAAAAGTATTTAACAGTAGTTACAGTATACAGTAGTTCAAGTATAGACTAGTTTGACAGTACTAACTGCATACTGTAGTCCAATATGGAGTAGCTATACAGTACACAATGCCATAATATGCACCATCAGTAACTGCACAATTGTTTTCTTTCCTGAGAGAGCAGTCATAGGCAACTGGTTGCAAAATATTTAACAGTAGTTACAGTATACAGTAGTTCAAGTGTAGACTAGTTTGACAGTACTAACTGCATACTGTAGTCCAATATGGAGTAGCTTTACAGTACACAATGCCATAATATGCACCTAACTGCACTAATTTTTTCTTTTCTTGTCTTTTCAGAGAAAAAAAGGATGGAAAGGGGGAGGGGGGTTTCATGTGTACATTGTGTACAGTAAAGTGCATCTAATGTTGCAGTCATGGTGTAAACAAAACCTCCCCTCTCTCAATGAACTACACAGAATGAGGAAGAAGATAAAGACGGAAAATTTTATATTATTATATATATTAATATATATTATTAATTAATATTATTATCAATGTGCATTATTCATGATTATCCACCTGAACAAAGACTGCATTTTGTATTATTCATGATTATTTGTATATTTGTATTTTTTGTTCCTGATAAAATAAAATAAATATATCTTTACATTCATGATAATCATAATCATTGACATCCCCCCTCCACACCTACACCAAAGAAAAAGAAAGAATAATAAAAAGTGGTAATTTACTGCATCAACAACATGAATCAGATTATGTTTTTTTTAACTCTCAATTTCACAGTGCTGTGCAAATCAGATTTACATATCAAATTCGAGAAGGGATTATCACAAGCGTTACCGTAAATAAAGCCTCAAAGGTTTGGGGGGGGGGGGGGGTGGATGGGCGAGTCATGCGCAGTAATCATCAGCTAGCTCCCTTCCCAAAGAGGATTACAGAGACTCAAAGCCAACAATAGGAAAATTAATGAATAGTAGGCACGTAGGCGCAGAGAGCTGATGCTCGGCTAGGGATGGATTAAAAACACAATGACAAGCTTTAGAAACGTAATGGCTCTGTAGAGGTGTTGATAAGAAAGAGGTTCAAATCCTTGAGCGAGCCTTGTGTGTGCGTGGGGGAGGGGGGTACAGGGTACAGTTGCATTAAGGATTAGCGGTACTGCAGTTCAACGAAATGATATATTTTCAAAAGGCAGGTCACCATAATAATTTGATCCCTACACCCCCAAATACATAAAAAGCACACAAATCAACCATGTGCAGTCAGTCAAACGCACAGTGTCGCAGTCAAAAGCTGCAGCACAGATTGAATATCGTAATGTCAAGATGGCTTGGGCAGGCTTGTGGAGAAAATTAAAATAAAAAATGAGGAGAAAAAAAATATATATATTTTTTTTTTGGTCACTCACTCTTAAAACCAAGCAGTGGTGAAGTTACAGACCCATGCACAGTAATCACCAGCTACAGTATGTACTGTAGCTCCCATCCCAAAGAGGATCACACGCAGGCACAGAGAGCTGATGCTCGGCTAGGGACGGATTAAAAACACAATGACAAGCTTTAGAAACGGAATGGCTCTGTAGAGGTGTGGATAAGAATGAGGTTCAAATCCTTGAGCGAGCCTTTTGTGTGTGCATGGGGGAGGTGGGGACAGGATTAGCTGTACTGCAATTCAAAGAAATTACATATTTTCAAAAGGCAGGTCATCTTAATAATTTGATCCCTTTACCCCCAAATACATAAAAAGCACACAAATCAACCATGTGCAGTCAGTCAAACGCACAGTGTCGCAGTCAAAATCTGCAGCACAGATTGAATATTGTAATGTCAAGATGGCTTAGGCAGGCTTGGGGAGAAAATTAAAATAAAAAATGAAGACTAACTCTTGAAAGCAAGCAGCGGTGAAGTTACAGATGCATGCGCAGTAATCACCAGCTATTTAGCAAGCAGGAATGTGATTGAAACCAGAAAGACACACATTCAAAGGAATGGTGTGGGAGAGGTGTACTGTACTGTAGATAAGATAAGAACTTGAAATACTGCAGTGCCGTGCAGTAAATTAGCCTGTGTGTGTGCGGGGGCGAGCGAGGGGAGAGCGCTGTATATGCCGAAATGTGATACTGTTACAGTACACGCCTATGCGTTTCAACAATTTTCAAATGAGACATACCGTACTGTACAGCACTGCACATGCATGTATAAATATGCAAATTTACAATTACTGCGCGCGCACACACAGACTGACGTACTGTAGGTTGAACTGCTAAAGTATTAGACTTTGAAGATAACGCTCCCCTGAGTTTTTAGACGGTATTGCAGTATTGCAGACAGCGCTAATAAAATGCTAATATTACGAGCGCTAAAATACTGCAATACACTCCAGAAAAAAAAACATACTGCATCTGCCCGCGGTTATCAGAGTTGCGCCGATTCAGCCGCATTAGGATAAAGGCGGCCGCCACTGTACTCCCTCTCCCTCCTTCTTTACAACATAGAATAAAGGACCAACATGGCTACCCAGCCTTCTTTGCCCATTGTCAAGCTTCTGAGGGAAATATTCTAGTGCCTGCGAGATTGTCCTTGCGAAATTACATTATATGACAAGGCAATAAGTAGCAGAAAAAATGTTAGCTTGCTGTATTCCATAAGATGCTGCACTACTGAAAAAGGGTGGCCATTGAAATCTGAAAATAAAGAACAAAGCACTCACGTGAACTTCTGCAAAGAAATGGTTATTTAATAAACATAGGTGAACATTCGGGTTGTAACCCTGGACCTTTCTCTCACATTCTGTAAGAATAAACATACAATACAAACTACAATGTTGACTTATGCATGGTGAGATAATTCATCACAGACAAACTCTGTATAAACTGGCTATTTTACAATTACTAGAGGGGGTAGTAAGCGGTTACATTCTTTTTTTTAAAGAACTACACACCAAGAAAAGACTATTTGCATCAGGGGTTAATGCAAGCACTAACAATTTTAAAAGCACACAATTCCAAACGTACAATGTTAAGAGTGGTAATGCTGCCCGAAGCTGCATGGATGAATCTCGTCTGTAGCAACAGTGAAAATAGGGAACTTCAGGGCAATCGTGCAATGAGCATCTGAACTGGCATGTACGCGTGTGCATCATCAGACGCATATCAACGCATTTTGCACTATACCATGTTTTATCAAGGGACGCGCGCGCACACACACACACATATATATATATATATACAAACATATATATGTAGCACTATTTCCCCCTGGTAACACAGAAGCTACTAATGGTGTGTGTCTGTATGGCCCTCAGGAGCCTAAGCCTCCGCACTGGGAGCCTGGGATATATATATATATATATTCACAATACTAGTGGTGCGACGCCTCCACCTGGGAAGGATCCCGAACATGCGGGAGGAGCCCCTCACAGGATACAACCCAATAACACACACTTAGTATAATAAAACAAGAACAACCTTTACTGTGCATATACTTATTACTGTAAGGTGCATGAAATATAACAGACCCATTCCCACTAATAGCACAACTAGCCAACGCACCTCGCAGGGCGCAACCCTCACCGTGTCCGTAATACCTGCGAGTCCCTTAGTCACTCCACCCACCGATTGTCCCCAAGTGTGACTCTCCCACCCTGGCGTGATCAGCGCCGTAAAGTATAAGGTGCTGATGCACTTGACTAGGGTACCTGCCGGGTGCTCCTGCACCCGGTCACTCCAACCAAAATGGATCTGCAATCCGGTGACTTTGGCTCCCGTGACATGGTCTCCACGTGGAAGGCTGTCCTCTGAGCTGACCCCGCTTTGGGGCAGTCTTTCTGGATTGACAGCGTCAATACATCACCTGGATGTACAGCATCTGCTGGATCCCTTGCTTACTATGCAGTTCTAATGGGGACACGAGCTTGGGGACTCATCGCCTTAGGGAGTATGGCTTCAGGAATTAATTCGATGGGGCAGTCGTACGAATGATGAGGTGGTAGGATTTCAGCCTGAGTCTTGTTAAAGACGTCCAAAAAGTCATGATATACCTCCGGCAGGGTAGAGAGAGAGGATGAAGAGGTGTCGAGATCAGCGAGCATGGTGACGGGAGGAGTGGCCATCTTCTTCAAGGTAGAGCCCCACTGGATCGGTAGTTCATCTTTCCAATCAACACGTGGGTTGTGAAGCTGAAGCCACGGCAATCCCAAAATGAACTGGACAGTAGGAGAGTGGAAAATATCGAAGATAATGACTTCAGTATGACCATCCACGGTGGACAGGGTGAGGGGGACAGATTCCCAAATAATGTAGGCGGGTTGGAGCGGTCGACCGTCGATAGCCTCAAGGCCGCTGGGTGACTTCTTCTTGACTAACGGGATTTGGTTGTTGCAGGCATAATTGTGATCCAAGTAGTTACCACCAGACCCGTAGTCGATGAAGGCTTCAACCTCCACTCTAACATTGGGACCCTCAAGAGTTATGGGGAGAAGGATTCTCTTCGGTAGCTCTTTGGGGGAAGAGGGGCAAGGAGAAATGGTACCCAGTAGAAGCCCCTTGAGAAACAGTATGCAATGTATCCGGCGGTGTTCAGCAGCCCCGGTAGTAGCGCTTAATAGCAGTGCACCATCTAGCTAATGTAGGGTGCTTGTATAGTCTATAACTTAAACCGGTGGGTACTGCTGTGGTTAAAATCAATTGAGCATATTAATGCATAAACATAGGTCCAAACGGAGAGCTAGTAGAAGCGGTCACACTCCGATCACGAGCACTAGTACCGCCCCTCTGACGTGATGCCGCCGTATGTTTCGCTGGGCGTGCTTTTTCCAGGCTGAACTTCAGCCCCGAAGTAACTCCCTGTGATAGAATAAACCGGCCCCTTATGGAGTCCCTTGGATTACAGGTATACAAGACAAACTGGGACATGTACTTACTCGACTTGGCAATACAGAAACTAAGCAGCAGGAACTACACTCCCTCAATTCTGAAAGTAATGCATATACATCATTGGATTGTTGGCACAGAGGCTAATATGCAGGAATTGCACGCTTCCCAGCCACTCGCACTTGCCCAGCCAGTATGCCATCTGTCTCTTCAGAGAAATTCTGTAGTGACCAATACCATTTCAGACGATTCATAAATCAGTGCAGACTCCATTTTCAGATGCAGGGTGCCATCTATACTACTGATGCTGCTAAAATAGGACTGATCGTCTCCTTATTTAAAGATGAGGCCCTCTATTGGGTACCCCCTCTTCTGGAGCAAGAAAGTCTGCTGTTAAAGAACCTGCAAGACTTCCTGGCTGCTGTAAACCTTGTGTTTGATGACCTTAATGTTACGGAAGAATCAATTCTGATAAACCTGCTGAGTATGCCGTGAAATTCTGTAGATGGATAGCTGCAACGTGGAACAAATCAGCATAGAGGTACCATTTCTGCAGGGCCCTGTCCGATCACATAAAAGATGAACTCATTTGGATTGTTGCTCCAACAGTACTGGAAGACTTTGTTTGTCTTTGTTTCCAGATAGACCTAAGGATTGTGGCGAGGACACTAGAGAGACAAGAGTTCTCCTCAGGCAGTCCTGGTACAAGAAGTTCTACATTTTCCTCCACTTCAAAGGTTAAAAACAACAGTTTTCCCAGCTCACAAAGCTGAACCAATGCATGTGAATACAGTCTGAGGACCATTCAGCTCTGAGGAAAGAAGTCGATGTCACTCAGAAGGTTTAGGTTTTTATTGTGGCAATTCTGGACATTTTAAAGCCCGTTGCCCTAACAAGCCTAGGAGACCCTCGTCTACGCAAGATCTACAAAGACTGAATACTACACTGGCGACACACTTTATTCGAGCTTGGCTAGTCCCACGAATTCGGGTATACCCGGGTGTATTGAGGTTTGTGTCTGTTTTCTGCCCGAGTGCATTGAGTTATTTTCCAAGCAGGGATTGAAGCATTTTATTCCCGCTGGCTGCAATACTGCACAGTATATATATATATACTGCATTACAATTCATGAATTTATGCCATCTGGTAGACACGCGAAGCATTGCAGCCTATTAAATCCTAATCATTATCATTTAACAGATCAGCCGCCCATCAGCCAGGCATGAACCCAGGCTGGGAAGGCAAATGCAACGGGGCTTGTCAGAGGTGAGGAGTGGCGCATTCCAGGTATCTGCCAGGTACATACCTGGTATTTGCTCGAATAAAGTGTGTCGGTGCAGTATGAATACTGTCCATTCTGACCAGCTCCACTCCCTGGCTCAACCACATTTTTGCAGCACCCAAGAGGATAGTAATGGACTTATGAGGCACCCACACTTCATCTTGATAAATATTCTTCAGGAAGGTATTCGCCACGTCTCTACCACAGCTATGATTGACTCAGGTGTGTGGGGGAATTTCATGGACTTGGAATTCACCAACGTTAATTTATTTTCATCCAGACCTAAAGACCCTCCATTGAAGATTAATAGTAGCCGACAGTTCACCAAAGTTCTGGTCCAGTTACCCATGAAACCAGTGATCTAGCCTTTATAGTGGAGTTCCATTATCAAGATGAGATTTCATTTAATCTCATTCCTTCACCCCATTTTTCAGTTGTTCTGTGTATCCCCTGGCTGCTGGCTGGTGGTCCACAACCCTCAAATTAACTGGAAAACCAGGACTGTCACTTTTTTCATCAGAGTATTGTGAATTTTGCTGCCTGCCTCCCAAAATCACACCTGGTAGGATGGCAATGGGCAGAACTTCTCCCATCTATTCTGGTACTCTACCATTACAATATCAAGAATTTCAGTATGCAATAAGAGAAATGCAGATAAGCTTCCTCCACACCAACCATAGGACTATCCTATTGAATTGCTGCCAGGTACTGCCACCACCTTCAGAAGAATGTAATCCCTATCTGAAGCTGCAAGTGCTGCGAGAATATCTACGAAAACCTTCCTAAAGGTCTCAGCCGACCATCAACCGCACCTGCTGGAGCCACAATCCTCTTTGTTGGGAAAAAAGAAGGTTTCTTACGTCCCTGCATCGGTTTCTGGAAGCTGAACAACATCACAATTAAAAATAGGTACCCTATTACCTTTGATCCAAGAACTCCTGGACAGTGTAAGACCCCTGCATCAGCAATTGCCAGGATTTGCAGTGGTCTGTAAAACCAGCCCTCGTGGAGTTATTCTGGCTACAATGTTGCAGTTATCCACTGGGCATAGCCCAAAAGGAACTACAACTCCCAGAGGGATTGCAGCCCAGAACTCGCCCACTTCCTCCTCTGTCCCCTACTTAAAGTACAGGAAGTTGTTCCTTACTGGCATTTCAACTTTTTTTCCCCGCCAGGCCATGTCCCTGTTACCTGCCCATTTCCTTGACCATACCTCAGTTCTGTCCCTGTTTCCATGTCCTTGTTCCTATTTCCCAGTCCTGTTTATGCTACCTTGCCTGTTATCCCAGGATTGTTGTATCTGCCCTAATTAAACCCTGTCTTTCTATAATTTTCCTTCCTGAGTTCTGTCATCCTCAATTTTTTCAGGGAAAGGTTATGATCTGCCAAGATCTTTACAAAGCTTGACATGTGGGGAGTTTATAATCTAGTTTGTATCCAATTGGGGGATGAGTGGAAAAGTGCTTTCCAAACACGCTATGGACGTTATGAATGTTTGGTCTCTGTAACGCTCCAGCCACTTTTCAACATTTCATCAACAATGCTTTTCGAGACCTTCTAGACCAGTTTGAGATTGCTTATCTGGACGATATCCTGATTTTCTCGGATAATTTACAGGATCATGAAAAACATGTTGTTATAGTCCTGCAATGTCTCCGTAGACACCAACTATATATTAACTATATTATATATTAAGCTGGAGAAATGTGAGTTTGAAAAGTCTTTATGCAATTTTTTAGGTATATTGTCTCCACTGAATGGCTGAGTATAGATACAACTAAGATTCAGGTGGTTGTGCACTGGCCTATTCCCAAGAGTAAAAAAGATGTTCAGAGACTTGTGGCTTTGCCAATTTCTATAGACATTTCATCAAACACGTCTCTGGTCTAATTTCTCCCATCACCAAACTCACCCGGGTCACTGGAAGCTAATTCTGCCTTTGAGCGACTGAAGTTTCTCTTCACTTCTTCTCTAGTCCTCAGAATTTTGAACCCTGAACTTCCTTTCATACTGGAACTTTATGCTTCCACCATTGGAGCTATCCTCTCCGAAAGAATTGGATCTAAGATGCTGCTCCACCCTTGTGCATTTTGCTCGTATCTGATGTCCTCAACAGAAAAGACCTATGACATCGGGAACAAGGAATTCTTGGCCACTAAGGCCACATTTTCTGAGTGGAAACATCCAATGTGCAAAGATATTGCTTGTCCAACAAGCTCTGTGGACTCTATTCTTTTCGCGATTTAAGTTCCCGATCTCGTACCACCCTGGTTCCAAGAATGGGAAAGCAGATGCTTTGTCTAGATTATCTTCTAACTTCTCTTCAGGCTTGGAATGGGAAGTGACCATTCTGCCCAAAAAACATTTCTTGGTGTAACCTTTTTGTCTATGGATCTCCTCACACATATCAAGAGAGCCTTTTCCAATTACACATTTCTAAACAATCCTCAGTGGGACATCGATTTGTTTCTGTAGGACAGCCTCTGTATCAGTCAAGACCGTCTGTTTGTTCTGGAATGTCTAAGGTTGGAAGTCCTACAACTGATACAGGATTTGAAACCTGCTGGCCATCCAGGTGTCCACATCACACAGTAACTTTTGTTCCGCTCCTCTTGGTGGCCCATATGTTTACAAGTTCAGATCGTTTATCCTGTCCTGCGAGACTTGTGCCAGGAGCAAGACCCTTTGTACTTCCCTCTAGGATTGCTGCAGCCTCTCCCTACATGTCCTTGGGGCAGGGGTCCATCAATGGATGTTATCATGGAGTTGTCCCCATCCAGAGATTAGAACATGATCCTGCTTACCAAAGTGAGCCACTTTATACCTACCAAACATCCTCCTCTTGCAGACAATACTGCCAAGCTAATAATTCGGGAAATCTTTTGTCTCCATGGAGTTCTGGATGTAATACCAGTCAGGGGGTTACAATGTATCTCCAAGTTCTAGAGGGGTTTCTGTGCCATCCTTGAAATTAGTCTAAATATGTCCTCTAGATTTCATCCCAAGTCAAATGGCCAGAAATAGAGAACAAATCAGACTCTAGAGCAATATTTGCATTCTTTGGGCCATTTCCAGGATGACTTGGCGAAAGTCTTACCTCTTGCAGTGTTCACCCATAACAATGCTGTACATAGCTCAAAGCAGTGGACCCCATTTTTTGTCAATTACAGATATCACCCAGTTTCGATTTTCCCTCTCCTCCCTCCATGTGGGGATTCTTAAAAATCTATTGGGATTCTATTCAATGACGGATTTTAATGAATTTGTTGGGTTTTTTTGGTATCTAATCCGCAGATGGATTTTAGTGGGGAGAGGGAGCGAATTTTGTCAAAATGATCCACAGAATTACAGGAAACAGATTTGGATTGTTTTGCCCATCCATAGTCATCATACAAGATGTCACATATATCATCACTGATTACATAAAAAATTGCATCACAAATTAAATGATCCCATCAGAGAAGAAGAAGACATTCATACCATGAATTCCACTTATCCCTACCGACATTCCTTTACAATTCAAACAGCTTCAGTTTCAGTTGTAATGTCAATTAATAAATCTCAAGGACAGTCACGTAAAGTACGTGTAGCACGACTGAATTGAGAAAATCCATGTTTTGCACATGGTCAACTTTTATGTTGGATGCTCGAGAGTGGGAACTGGAAAGAATGTGTATGTTTTTACTATCGGTGGGAGTACACTATCTTCAGGGATCAGTACGCCATCACTCTGCCACCATCTACCGCATATGATTTTCGTGCTTGATGGAAAAAACAAAAAATATAGTTTACCATTACAATAAAATGACATACTTTTTTTTCATTAAGAAATTAAAAAATTAAATTATCCATTTAAAAATCTCAGTATTTTCAGGTTTTTTTAGCAGTCCCGAGCAACACCGGGCACTTTTAGCTAGTAGTATTTTAATTAAAATATATAAAATCCTTATTGTCTATTGTATATAAGGCTTTAATTTTTTCTAAATGGATTCAATCTCTATCTCGAGACTTTCGTTTCTCACCACTGAATTTAATTAAGGGAGAGAGAGCATTATTCTATAAAATATCATCCATCCTTGTGAGAATTCCTGGCTAGTTTCAACGTGGATGCTTTGAGAATTCGTAATCCTCCAAAGACAAGTTTTGTATCTATATATTGTTGTAAAGCAGTAAAATCCCACCAATGTCTAATTTCTTATTTACGAAGCTTCTCTAACTTGATTAAATTGTTTTTAATATCTATATGTTCTGCAGTTTGGGTGGGGGGGTTATAATGTCACCACCAAAATAATTGGCAAATCCACTTCTCTTAACTGATCTCTCCTTGCAAGATTTCATCATGATAGAAATATATGAAAAAGTGTAATATAAATATGGAAATACAAAAGTTAAATACAGTATATCAGAAGTGAAAATAGGCTGGTATTCAAAAATGGTGATCTACAGTACAGCAGGACCCCGCTTCTCGGCACTCCGCTTTTCGGTGATCCGCCTATACGGCGGCACCGAGAACGGGGCCGCCATCTTGGATCCTCAGTCGCGCATGCGCAGAACGGGCGGTTGCACCCGGCGTGCATGCGCAGACCGTAGGGTGCGCGCGCATTCTGTAGTTTGCACGCGCAGACCATAGGTCGTGCATGCGCAGAACGGCGAAAATGCCGATTTGCGCATGCAAACAACTGAAAATCGCCGAATCCGCTTTCCGGCGATTTTCACTATACGGCGGGCCCCTGGAACGGAACCCGCCGTATACCCGGGGCCCTCCTGTACATATAAACAAAAAAAGTAATGGAACAGCGCCACAAAACCTATACACTATACTCAAATCTAAAACGTACTAAGAGAATATGATAATGTTAAAGGTAGATGCAAAAGGATTTGTATGGAGGATACTACCAACTCATAACTGTGAATGATTGTGAACAACTAGCATCATGGAAAAAGAGCACACACCACTGGATATTGTGAAATTATATACATTGGTGACATATATATGTATGTAACTTCCTTGCCCGGGTCTCAAGGAGTTTACATTGTGATAGACTATTTACATGCCTGTGGTCAGTGTCTCATACCTTTGCAGGGTGCTGGATCTGTGCATTACAATACAAAGAGCTTTAGTCACATCCGTTGATAATGCTTCATATTCAAGGGCAGGTTTCACACAGGCATTAACAAGTGTCAAACAATATGGTTATTCTGGGCTTCTTCCATTGGTAGCTCTCATGTAAGATTCATCACCTTGGTAGCTCTCACTCATATGCCAGGGAGGTACTTACTGTATACTTGTGTCCTTTAGTAATGTTAGATTGACAATCTCTTGTATAGCTTCTGCAATGTCCATGTATCTGATGGACCCTGGTTGGGGGACACTATTTTCAGGGATCAGTACACCTTTACTGTGGACAGCATTCTTCCTCTATACTGATGGCGGATGGAGAGGAGGACCTGTCGTGCTCTATCTATAAAGGGACCATTCCTTAACTGAAAATAAAGGTGACAGGACATCCTTACCACACAACTATACACTCTACCCTATATACATAACTTACAGTGAGGACCTCTTCAACTGCTACTCCGGAGGAGCCAGATTCTAGAACACTGAGAGGCACAGGGGACGACGATTACGAATCATCACTGGTCACAAGACCTACTGGGAAGTGGCTATCCTTTTTGCAAGTCATTCTGAATCACATGATAAGGAAAGGAGTAACTGTGTTACCCCACACAGTTAACCCCCTAGGGTCCTTAACTACTAGCAGTATCTAGCAGGGGTAGCTATATATATTTTTATAGCTTTTGCTGATCTACAGTTTGCAGAAAAAGCACAAACTACTGAAACCCCTCCCCCTTGCTTGCTCAGGATTGGACTATACTATCAACCAGGGGGAGGAGCTGGGTGTGCCCTGACGGAGCACACAGGATGTGAGGAGCCAGTTATCATTGCACTTCAATCACACCAGTTGTGCATGCCAAGCTACCTTAATTGGCCACTATGCAAATTATTATTGAGACACGGACAATGCTTACCACTTGCCTGGCGGAGTAGCGGTGGTCACTAATGAAGATGGGACATACCAGATGCTGGAGGTATGTGCAGTATGTGGAGCCACAGGAGAAGAACTGCAGGCATCAGCTCTGTGCTCTGTGTGCCATGTGCCCTATTTCCAGCTTAGCTCCCGGCAACCCTCTGGTGATGTCTTAACTGCTAGTGACCAAAACCCATCTGGAGAAAATGCCGCTCCGTTGTCCAGTCCTACGTCCTCTAATGCTGATCCGGTACGCTGCTCCGAGAGGGAGAATCCTGTGGAGGTGATTGCCGTCGGGGAGTATGATGACAACACCGCTGACACCCCCGAGGTAGCTGCCGCTATCTCCACCATACCCAAGTATGCTGCGGAAATGCAGGTTCCGGTAATCATTGCCGGTGACCCCCGACAGATCCACACTGCCAGGGAGGGTGCTTCAAACTCTGAGGTACCGGTCGGGGCCTCTAACGTTCCCGAGTTGGCGCTTATTCTACCGGTGCCTGTTCCTGAGGCTGGCACCAATCCTGATGTCCGCGATGTGACGTCACTTAAAGCTCTATTCCCGGGAGAAGAGATGGAGCTCCCATGATGCTGCAGCCGCTGTTGCGGCTGAATCCAGTGCTGCCAGATGCTCTGGCCTACCGAGCCTTGCTGGGACTGTGGACACTGTTACGGCTCTGCTCCGGAAGGTCTCTTTAGTCTTCCGCTCACAGGACTATAATGTGCCCAGTCCGCCCTGCCCTGTTTTAGTACTCCCTGATGCTGTCAGCCCTAGCATTAACACTATGACCCCTCGGGCCTTGTCACCAGTAATGCCTGATGCCCCCATGAGTAATGGTGTTGTTATACCTGTCCTGTCTGTCATACCAATGGTAAGGGTATCACCACAAGGGGAGGAGGGTAAGCGCAAGGCTTCAGAACAGCAGAAATAAAGAGGTTGCTGAGGGAATGGAAAGTGGGGCATAGTATTTATATGAACAGGGTAGAGTACATTTCTGCATCTGGACACAAAAGATGCTATTCAATAATAGTGCCTGACAGTCAAGGCAATATGGTGCTGATGCCTGATTCAGCGCATTACTACTGAGGTAGCTCTACTCATGTTGTAGAAATGGTACTGTCCATTGCACTGTGTTGTAATGTTATGCCATGGTATATGTTCTGGTTATGTTATGTGAAATGTACATGTTGCATTTCATGTTTTACTGAATTCACAGGTGTTGCAAAGTAAGGTAGTGTTATACCTACTGTAGTCCAAGTGGGGACATTGAAGTTCACCAGGGGGAGAATGTAACATAGCCTGCCGGCAGTTACTTCTTTTGCTGGGCCTTTCCTCTGTCAGACCTGTTAGTGCAGGCAGTGGAAAGGTTAATTCCTTTCTCAGGCCTGTGTGTGTGTATTCCAGCCTTGAATAATGTGTCAGTATTCAAGGGCAGGCCTAGCAACTCTGAGGATGTCAATCTAAGGGGTGGATATTGGTTGGAACGCTCCCTGATGTGTGTGGGCCAATCTGTATCTGGCTCTGGATTGCTATGAGTCAGAGTCAGAGACACTCCCCAAAGATATTCAAATTGGGACATCCTCCTAAATTGTCAGTTAGTTCTGTTGAGAGTTAGGAGTGAAGAGAAGAAGTTAGGGATTCCAGAAACTCTCTCCTTCCCACCCATGCTGGGGTTGGGAGGGAAGGGAAATTATGCTACATAGTCAGGGATCTGATCTAGAGAGAGAGAGAGATTGAAGAAGAATGCATATGATGCTAAAGATTATGTAAAGCCTGCCAATCTCTATACTGGAGCTGTCTGCTAATAAATACAGAAAAGACATGTTGTGTGTGAGTTCCTGTCTCTGTGATGGAGTGTCAGTGGGGGTCCACCCCCTGAATATCCACAGGGATCCTCGCTGGCTGGAGGCACTGCACCAGAGGAAGACACCAAAGTAATCTGTCCCTCCTGTTCCCTGTCCTGGCTCTCCGCACACCACTGCGGAGCCCTCAGCCCTCCTGTTACCAGCAGGTTACAGCACAACCACCTAAGAGTAGCCATAAAGGAGCATACCCCCCAATCTCACTTAGCGGGGGTATGGCAAAAGGGTTATATATATACTGTATACATATACACACATACATACATTTGTTCCAAAACCTGCTACCTTCTCTTGGTTAGTAGACTTAGTTCTTCAATTGGAACACCGTTTAACAGAACATAAGGGAGAAAGATGGAGGAAGGACTCCAGAATTAGTTATGAACGACTAGATTCAATCTTCAATCCAACATGAAAACAATGTCTGTCAAATAAGGGAACCTTTACCTAAACCTGTGAAAATAGGGGGATCCCTTTCTAAGGAGGAAAGGGAAAGAAGGCAAAAGCAAGATTTATGTTTCTATGGTGGGAAGCTAGGGAAGTTTGTACGGGAATGCTCCAAGAAAACCAAGAACTTACACCAGAGCACTAAGAAACCAAAACCTCCCCTTTGTCCTACTAACACACTAAAGGCGGCTATGGCACACTTGAACCTTTCAGCTGTTATACAGTATAAAGACTATGGGGGCAATGCAAAGTCCAATGGCTTTGCGTTTTGATTTGACCAAAAAGCAGGTTCGTTAAAAAGTGAAGCCTGGGACGCGATGCACTAAGGCCTTGAGGCCATTTTTTAACGTACCTGCTCAAAATAGCTCAAAACAGCCAGAGCGTACGGTTTGCTTTTTTTACCCTACTAGCGTTCTGAACTTCTCCGTTCGCTAGCTGATAGAAAAAAAAGCCGCCTGTAACATTTGCATGGAGATTTGCGATCTCCATGGAAGACTGTTACAGGCGATCCTACACTAAATAAATACATTTTAATTATAGTGTACATGAGCAGGGGGTCTCCCGAGCTGAACCACATTGGTTTCAGGTCAGAGGATCACCTACTTCTGGAGTTACAGGCCCGTTATGGGGTGCCGGTATCCACTGTAATTTTAAAGCTTCCGCGTCACGTGACTGGGAAATGTACATTCAGCAGGGGATACCGGCACCCCATAAAGGGGCCTGTAACTCCTGAAGAAGGGGGTCCCCGGACCTGAAACCAATGCTGTTCAGCTCTGAGGACCCATGCTCATTGACAGTATTATTAAAGCAAACATAATCATTAATTGTTATATGTGTTCATTTACATGCTAAGGCAATGATGGTCTCCTGAGGATCATGTATGTCCCATTATTTTTCTGGGGTATATGTGGGAGAGACCATGGAAGGAGTAAATCCATGTAATATAATTTTCTAGTCAATTACAGTGTGTATCATTATTTTTGGGTTGGGACATGGCAGTGTACTGGTTAAATTCTGAAATGCTGACGTCGTCAATTTAGGCAATCACCTGAAAACAATAGTAATCACACTTGTGGCCAACTATTTGGGAGGGATACCCTATATAAAGCGTCCATTTTTTTCATTTAGTGTGGGTGGTGTTGTGAGGAGAGATAGAGTCGAGTTGGTGGTAGTAGTTGGAGAGAGTTGGAGAGAGTTGGTGATTTGTTGGCGAATTTTGAGTGAGTTGTCTTGTTTTATTATATTTTGTTTATCTACTTTTTTGTATTGTTAGTGTGATTGAACTTTGTTAGTGTGTCATTTTTCTTTATATTTGTTTCTTGTGAGTGAGTCAAATAGAGAGGATGAGTGGACGTGGGAGTGGACGTGGGAGTGAACGTGGGAGTGGTTTGGTGGCTGGTGGGAGTGGGGGTGCAGTGGAGCAAAGCGCCCTTGGTTGTGGGTGGAGGCAGGGAGAAAGACACACGTACTACCATCCTGAGGTGAACGATCTGGCGGGAGAGGAGGAGGAGGTGTACCGTGTACCTGTATTGCTGTGCTGCTACTACTATCCTGCCGAAAGTGAGTACAATAAAGACTCTCTTGCTTTCAACACGGTGCCGTGTGATTCTGGAGTATTCACCCCGGGACCAAGGGGGTTCTTCTATAAGGGTCTCTTCCCACATCCCTGGGAATTATAGGAGATAGAGGTGCTGCACCACTAAGACCACATGGAGGCCAATACCTCAGAAGCCTGGTCCTGTCTCCCCCACACCATCGCGGGAAGCTCAGGCCCTCCTGTTCCAAACAGGTATGCACCACTCACCATCATGTAATCTGCCCTCATGCACCCTAGATACATCAGTTGAAGGGGGGGGGAACAAGGGTTACATGCCTACAAAATTTCATCACATACAATTAACTGGATGGTGAGCGAAGGGTGAAAATTGTCATTATGTAAAATTATGGGCTATGATAAACACATCCCTAAGAGGGAAGGAAGTGGTTTAGATGAGACGCAGGGGAACGCGACGTTTTGTGCTCACTTACCCCTTTTACAGGCCCATTATCATAGTCAGCACAAAGTGGGACTATGTTACTTACCCACTCCCTCACACTAATTTCATCACATTGTTAAAATAAATGGTATTAAGATGCCATTACTGTTAATTCAAGACATGCCTAACGTTACATACAGTTGTTAAACATGTATGCTGTAACGGAGGTGTGCAGCTGTTTGTTCACATGTAATTTGTCACGAATGCATGCATGACCTACACTAATAGGTGTCTGTAATTAGAGGGACATGTTATAATTGTTACAATATTAACATACAGTGATTTAAATACTGAAATTGATATGAACACTGTTACATATACACAGGTAAAACCAAGACCAGTGTGAAGTCAAAATTGTGGGGTCAGATAGGCCGAGCTGTGTCATCAGCTGGTGTCTTTCCAAGGACATCAGAGACGTGTAAAAAAAGATTTGGGGACATAAAACATAGGCTGAAGAATAAGATGGCACAGGCCGGACGCATCACAAGTGGGACAGGAGGTGGACCTCCAGCATCACTGAAGTTACAGTCTTACGAGGAAAAGATGTTATCAATAATGACTCCCCGCCTGATATTTGGAATCTGAGGGAACAGAGATATTGGGCCATCTCTTTCACATTCGACACCAGGTGAGTCGTATGTTATGACATCAATATTTACTTGAGAAATGCAAACATTTAAAAATAAAACTACAATAATCTTTTTAGATGTGAAACTGAAAAGTCAACATTACACATGTCCTTATTCATTTATGTCAAATATGCTTTTTATGTAAAGCTGCAGTTCAATAATTATCCTGCATGTGCGTTGTTGGATAGCAATCACTAGTGTACTGACCATAAATACTTGTAGCATGTTCAGTTTGAAACAAAACTACTTGTAAATAACAATTGTATTTGATTTGAACAAGCATGCTTGTTCCTCTTGTTCATGTATGAACCATTCACATTAAGCATATATAAATATGTCGTCAAACTCCGCACATCAGTACAAGGACAACTATAATTTCGCAACATATGCAGTTGTTTATTTAATTAGAGATTGCACACAAACTATTGCCGTTATTAAATTTACATAACAAAAACATACACAGGACATTGAACTGCAGCTTTAACTGATGCACATCTCCAATTTTTGGACAAAACATATGTGCATTTACATAGTATGTTCAGCCAAATAAAGAGGAGCACAAAATTACTTAGTCATTATGTTTAATTTAAAATGTTGTTATTTATTATATAGTGATTGCTGAGGACATGGATTCTGATGTGCCTGCATCACCACAACAACGTGTCCGAATTGAGGATGAGATGACAGTAGATTCCACACATATTAGTGTCTCAGATGCGTATGATTCCGGACCTGATTTGCTTGGATTCCAGGATACCCAACCAAATACTGAAAGTGATGACAATGGGGAGATCCAACCGGGCCAGGGAGACCAGGTTTGTGCTGAAGCATTATCAAATTTGACCAGCCTAGAGGCCAGGTTTATCAAAAACCAAGAAGATCAGTCACACATACACTCTCAAACACATGAGAAAATATATGAAGAAATGAAACATATGAGCAATATAATGACAAGACAACAGGACACACTGGATAAAATGGCAAATAGCCTCTCTGTCATAGCCACATGTATGGGTCAACTTGTGGCACATGTCCAGGCACAGCCTCCGCCACAGGCACAATTACAGCCACCAAGCCAGCCACACGCACAATCGGATATACACATACTATCCGATCTGGAGCTATTATCAGATATAGATCTAATATCAGAGCCAGAGAGGCAAATAGCTCAAGAGAGGCAAATACAGGCAGAGATCCAAAGGGAGCCAGAGATCCAAAGTGAGGCAGAGATCCAAAGGGAGCCAGAGATCCAAAGTGAGGCAGAGATCCAAAGTGAGGCAGAGATCCAAAGTGAGGCAGACATCCAAAGTGAGCCAGAGATCCAAAGTGAGCCAGAGAGGCAAAGTGAGCCAAAGAGGCAAAGTGAGCCAGAGAGGCAAAGTGAGCCAGAGAGGCAAAGTGAGCCAGAGAATGCTTCTTTTATTCGAAACCCACCATCTGGTGCAAACAGGGGTGGCTGTTGGTCATTTCATGAATCCGGTATACGTATGTCTGCAAATGGAAATAAAAAAAGACAGACAATTGTCGGACACGACTACCATGATATAGGTGCCCGCAGCAGTGCCTTAAATGTTCAGCAGAATGTCTTTTTTCAACCTGAGTTGGAGTACCAATACCAGAACCATAACGGAGCAACATATTACGATAACATGCAGAATTCCGAGTTTGCTCAAACAGATGAAATGACACAAAGTTACTATGTGTATCCGCCTCTGTACAAGATGCAAACAGTTATGGAGTAAGCTACAACCCTGCACAGCTAAACCAACAGAACAACGAATTGATGGACTGCAGCAGCTACATCGCAAACCAAACTTCTATGGCTGCCCCGAATATGAATGCAATATAATGCAGGTAACTATATTGTAAAGACTTTATAAACTGTGTGAATCTTTTCTTCCCGAATGACACGGATATACGTTGTATTCATTGCGCATGCGCGTACCATACGGGAAAATAAGTTTTTGTTTGTGTAAATTAACGTGTCTCTTTTACCTTTTTGGCAGCTTCTGATCATATTACAGAGATCGCGCTGTGAAGATCACAATATGCCGGAACACAGTTCTGTAAGAAGGTAAGATCTATTTACTGATATACGTGGCAATATTTTGAACCGTGCTGTGCAATGGCGGTTGAAATCAGAGATATTCGTGCGCAGCCCTTAAATGACAGTCGAGTACGTGTACGCCCCTTTGTGAAACTACAATAATTGTAAACATAAAAAAATTAGATATGCAGAAATGCAGTACATATCTTAATTAGTGTAGTTTGCATATGGCAACATAATCTTATGTGCCTGATGAATATTGTTTACTCTGTTGTAGAAATGGCAAGCAAAGCAGCATTTTACATGTCATTATGTCACATTATGCAGACTATTTACTGTTTCTCATTGTATATGTAACATGTTTGTGGTACTAGCATGTCAACAAACGAAACCTTAGGTAATACAGCCAGTCCTCGGTTATCCGACACAATTCGTAACTCCAAATGGAGTTGTAAAGCTAAATGTCTTAAAGCGAAACACACTTTCTCATAGCAACACTGTTAAAAGTAAAGGTTGTGTTTTTTTTTTTTTTTTGGCTAAATAATTTTGTATATACTCCTAATATTGTACCAGGATAATTAAAGATTAAACACATACACATTATATCCTGTGTGTGTGTGTGTGTGTGTGTGTAAAGAAATATATTAGTGTGTGTAAAGAAATTATTATTGACATATATGTTCTTGTTATGCAGTAAGCATTTTGTGGTTAGATGTAACATTAATGTTCCTGTCTGGACCTCCTTGGGACCTTTACTTATCTCCTGTGGATTCCGGAAGACTGGGACAGTCACTCTTATACTACTGAGAGATTTAACCATTCAAGAAGACCAAACTGATGACATCACCAATCTCTTTTTTGAAATTCTAGAAGGTCCCGCCAGCTTGTGACGCACGTCCGATGACGTCACTACCGGTCCAGAATACACGGGACACGGAGAAACACACCTGATACTATCCTTTCAGGTCTGAGGAACCAAGGCATACGGGAGAGGTTACGGTGAACTGGAAGCCCTGCTAATTCCTTTCCTGTGGCAGAGAGAATCTACAAGCATATTGGATGCACATTGCTTTTAACTTTCAGCCGTCCTGTTCCACATCCAACGAATGAGGTTGCATCTGGTCATCACAAAATCAACAGTTTGCTGATCATTCTGAAATTTGAACTATCTGCATTGGATCAAGGAATCCACCTAATTGGACACATTAGGCGCCGGTATCCCTTTATTGTTATATTAATGTTGTTAACGAAATGATTGACGTTTAGTACATAGGTACATTATACCAACTGTGTGTTTAGATGCATAATTAAGTAACTATGTAACCGATATATTACTTAAATTAATATTATATATCTACTTCTTTCACAGATGTTCACAGCTCCGTTCAAGACAGAAGATAATGTGAATGCATGTATCCAAAGACCAAGCAACTGAGAGCTTTTCCATTATGGCCACATGCCAAAGACATCACATGGTCAGTCATGCTATGATACCTCAAACATGCACACTTTTATATATCGTAGTTAATCATAGATTTTCACTTTTTTTAAATAAAAACATAAAATCGATAATGTAGGCTTTTTCATACTAACTTTAAATGTGTGTTAAAATTCCAATAAACTTTGACATGACATCTTTTGTTAGTGCTCCTTTTTTATCAATGGAACCCAGATTACAGTGATATCATTCAAGTATAAAAACACAATTGTATATGTCGCCTGAAGAAACACACATGTACTTGTGTTGAAAATGTATTTTAAAAAGTTTAACTTGAACTATTGTAGGAAACATTTACATAAAATATGAATCTGGAAATGTGTGGTTTTAAATTAAACATTAATAATGATAGGGATACATGGCAGCTTAATGATAGAAGAGATCAACATCTCATCTGCTTATACTCATGCAGACACTAATTATGTATGTAGTCATACTTACATAAGTGACAATCATAATATGAAGTAAGGAATGTGAAGCATAATAATTCTGTAAACCTTTAATAACACCATTAATTATTTCTAAGTTGATCATGATGTTGAAAGTATCAGCCAAAATACATATCGAATCATTTACAGTAGTTCTGTTGTAAGATAAGACTATGCAGAGTATTGAATACAGCATTTGTTTTTAACTTAATACACAATATTCTGTAACGATGCACACATTGTATAGTTGGTTTGAAAGAAGATTAATACAAGAATAGAGGTGTTAAAAATAAACATACCGCAGGCAGCCAAAGTTCGGATCATTCCTTAGAAAATATGCAGTTATTTGGAGAGAGCAGCATCCTAAGATTATACACACAATGCAATGTTACACACACAACGAGATGATGACAGATTATATGATATGTATTCTTAAAACTTACATGTGAAAAAAATAGCAATTAAGGTCCTGCGAGTCTCCACCCCACTAGCTGTATGGTCCCTAACCCCTGCAGGAGGCACGAGAGGATCCTCCTCTAAATCATCACGAATGTTGCCTTGAAGATTGTGACGTAGTACTATGTTGTGCAGAATGCAACAACAAATCACTGTCACCAACCTTCGCTGGCGAATACTGTAGCGCACCACCAGATCTAACAAGACACCTAAAACAACTTTTCAACACTCCAAATGTCCTCTCGATCTCTGACCGTGTGGATATGTGTGCGGCATTATATCGTTCCTCTGCAGGGGTTTGAGTATTACCCAGTGGGGTCAGAAGCAAAGGGCGGCTTCCATATCCTGAGTCGCCTATAAGAGAGTCAAATGACATAAAGGTTAAAAGATGTAAGTAAATTCCAAACATTGTGTATTGGCTTTTCATAATACATGACAGTTAATAATATAGAACACATGCCCTAACAATGAAATCCTGATCTACCATTACGATGCATGACATGGATTACATACAGTATAGAAGTTAACAAAAATGAATGATTTGATGTTAATTAGAATATTAGCAACACACAATGAAACATTAATCTGAACATTACATGTAGTTGTAAGAGCAGTTTATGTAACATTGACTGACCCAATAGCCAACCTTCCTCGAATTCACCCGCTTCAAATTTGCAAAACACTAACGAGTTTTTTAAAATGTGAGTCGTGGCAGGCACCTGGGAAGTGAGCTACCACACTCAGAATTTTCATGTATGCGTCACATACGACCTGCGCATTGAGTGAGTGGTAATTTTTCCTGTTACGAAAATCACTATCCTCTTCACGTAGCGGGGTCAGCGCAACATGTGTGCAATCTATAGCACCCATCACATTGGGTAGCCCAGCTACATTATAAAATGCAGTCTTCAGTGCCTGCCACTCTGTTTGCTCACTAGGAAAATGTATATAATCACTAGCGCGTCGAGTCAGTGCACATAGAAACTGGCTAAAGGTCTGCGAAAATGCCGACTGCGAGACCCCGCCTACTATGCCCACAGTTGTCTGAAATGAGCCCTAAGCAAGAAAATGTAAGGAGCTCAGCATTTTAACAAGGCCAGGCACTGCATGACTCCTGTCTGTTGTTGGCTCTAAATCTTCTCTTAAAGCTTCATACAGTTCAAAGATAGCCGCTGAGCTCAATCTGTAATACCTGATCATTTCTTCCTCCGTCAAGCCCTCTAGGGAGGTTCTTTGTCTAAAATTGCGGGGGGCTATATGTCTCACAACACGGATCTCCCTCGCTTCCCTCTCTCTCCTCTCTCTCCTCTTTCTCTTCTCTCTCCTCTCTCTCCTCTCTCTCTTCTCTCTCTCATCTCTCTCATAATCTCCCTCCTCCTCCTCGCACAAAAAATCAGAAAAGCGCAATCTGGTGGCGGTTCCATGTCGTCGTGGTAGGTAAGTGCCTTCTTCTATCCTTTAACTAGGCAGACTAATTAGTGAAATGATTATAAATGATGACACGTGTGTTGGTTAGTATTGTGAACATATTAATTTTACTAATTGTACAATTCATTGTAATGTGATTTCGATGTGTTACACACATAATGAAATGTGATGTCATCATCAATTACGCACCATTCGAAAATAAACAATGTAAGCGATGCTGCTACACAATATTACTAATTGACACAAAATAATAACTCTATTATTACATTTCTCATATACATGTTGAGTCATGAACGTAGTACATACAGTATCTATAAATAATATTTTGTTATTATAAAGCTGTGTCAGAAGGGTGAATTATTGGCTATATGTTTGTTTGGTGATGACGGGAGTACTGCCCTTTAAATTAACCCCCTGCTAACGTTTGATGGAACACTATAAAGTTTACAAGATACATGTAATTACATTGATATACAAATACAAGGAAACATGTGGTGACCTTTAATGTAAATTGTTGACTATCATGTCCGGGGGATACAGATATATTAACGCCAACATCCGCGGACCCACAGACAGCTTGGAGTAAATGTTGTTTCTTTCTCCATCTGAATGTATGTTAAACTGTGAAAGACAGAATTATGCATATGTGGATAATATTATTTTATTACACTACAATACTGTACTGTATGTGTTATGTGTTTGTATTAATTGGTAAGGTTACTTGTCGTTGGGTCTGGCACACGATTGGTCACGCATGCAAATGGGGAACCACGAACAGTCACGGACCCCCCAACACACCCGGGACACCCGCGCGACCACCGGCCTCCCTCGGGGACCCCCCGCGGGGTCAGCCACGACCCCTGGGCTCCCTCGGGGACCCCCACGGGGTCAGCCGGGTACCCCCACCTACAAACCCCCGCGGGGTCAGCCGGGGACACCCACGTGACACCCGTGCTCCCTCGGGGACCCCCAAGGGGTCAGCGGTGGATACCCACCGGCCTGCTGTATGGGTTTTGCGCATGCAAAAAAAAAAAACAGAATTTTTTCTATGTCCAGATTTCTTTGCGTCTACTCTGACCTGACATGTTCTGATCAATGCAACTTTCGCGTTTGCAAAGGTTGCGTTGCTTAGTGCATCCCGCTTAAGGGCAGAATTTCATGCAAACAGGGCTGCGATAGAGCAAAGTTGGACTTCCTGAAAAAAGTCATTTTTAGAGCGCAAAGTGCCTGTTTGCGTTGCTTAGTGCATCGGGTTGAGCCAAAAAGCACGATCGAAGAGCACTTTGCGCTCTAAAAGTGACTTAACGGAGCTTAGTGCATAGCCCCCTAAGACCCCATTGACATTTCCGCTCATTGATTCTTGAGCGACCGGCAGTTTTTATTTATTTATTCTTTGCAAAAAGGTTGGGGATACCAAGGGATCACAAGAAATAGGAAGAAATGGTTACAGCAGTTTATTGGTCAATCTTTACATCAGGTCCTCTGAAGTAGCATACTGCTCTATTGAAAATGACCTGCAGTAAAGGACATTCAGAAATCCTACAGCCTGATCCCATTAATGCTCCACACTAACTAGTTATAAAGATCTCCAACATGGATGCTCCCTGACTTCACTGCCTCTACCAACATGGCTGCCGAGGCAGGAAGTCAGCTGAATTGCTCACATCTGCCTTGTCCCTTTATAAGGCGTTGATTCCCCTTTCTTCTTGCTCATGAAAGCTACTCCCTATCTTGTCTCTTGTTGGAAGCCATGTTGCTGTTTTGCCTGCCTTAAACCCCTGCCCGCCACCGGACTACTCTCCCTGTCTCTCCAGCCTTGACCCCTGAACTGTGACTGCAAGGATTCTGCCTCTCTCTCCCAGACCCCAGAACTGGACCAGACATATGCAAACGTAACACTTGTTATCCTAGGAATGCCTAATCCAACTATTGACTGGGAGGCATTGTCACGTGAGTCCAGGTTATTTACATCTTTTTACCAGGATCATTCATTGAGCAAAACAAGGTAGAGAAATAAATTGTAGTTTATTCGGCTTAAATCCGCATACACACAGTGGAACACAAAGTACAGATGAAAAGACACACTTACTGGGAGTCTGGGGTCAAAAACTAGACTTTCCTAGGTGCAGGGCGCTCGCTTAGAGCTTACCCTGAAAGGGATTTAGCCCAGGATCTACTGGAACTCAAATCTGCAGGAAATTCAAACCACCACCGCTACGTTCTTGACCACAGAACTTGGTCTCTCCTGACTGCAAGTCAGCCTGAATCTCCTGGAAGTAAAATCGGCTTGAAATCCCAGGCACCACCGCTACATTTGATTTGTAAAACTTGGGTGCAGAATGCTGGGCTTAGTCTCTGGCGGGCAGACTTTTCAGGCTTGAAATCGAAGCCAGTTGCTTTGCTATTACAAACAGAGCAACTTTGAAAAGCCCGCCCGCGCTCTTTTGGCTCTGACTCAAATGGTACACATAATCTGATTGCTCATAGCTTCTTATAGCTTTCCCTGCTCTACCTGAAACAGAGGCAAAACCAAACAACCAATCAGCGCGTGGGAACTTTCTCAAGCAGCTAATCAGAGCCAAGCTGGTTAGAAAAGCCAGGTCAGCAGAAAATTTGAAATAGCCAAGGGACATGCGCAAGCCTGCCACATCTCCCCCCAGCTATCCCAATGCCACCCGCTGGGCAGGTCCCACTGGGTCCTGCAGAACAAGTGGCATCCCGGAGGACTGCCATTGATCTCCAGACCTAGTGCTCCGGACTTCCCTGCTAACCAAATGCTGTTCACACCTCCGGGCATCCTGTGGCTGCTTTGAATTCCAATGTCCAGCAGACATACCGGCGTCTATGGGTTTGCACGGGCTGCCTGTTTGGACATGGGTTTCTGAATGTTAAAACATACTGAAAGCAGGACTACTAACAAGAGATACTTCACGAGCATACACGCAGCAGCTGCCATTCCCTTGGTCTGTATATTTACATTACTGTGTGTACCTTGCTGATGCTGCATCTCACATTGGACTGACAGTGATAACCTTCATCTGAACATTATTTAGGTGGTCTAGTTGTATGCTCCAAAACTCCCTCCCCTGCATTGAATAGGATTATCCCTCATCTCTATAGGGCTATACATGTTATCTGCATTAGTTGCTGGGAGGTCCTGGACTGTCTCTTGACTATATCCCCAGTGAGGATATATTTATTCCTGTTGCTCGTTGCTTTGGTGCATTTTTTTCTGTAGGGAGATTGGTACAGGGATAGGGAAGTACCACTAGGCATCACTGTGTCTTTTGGGAACGGGCCTAAAGAAGGGTTTATTTACCCCGAAACATTGCCGCCCCCCTTCCCTTGTACTTTTTACTTTTTACCATCCTATACCACACTTCACTCCCATTCCTTGTTTTTCTCCCGGTTTTCTTTTGATGTAGTGTGGTTTTGTTTTTTACTTATGCATCTTTGGATTTGTGTTTTTTGCTCATTAAACCTTTTTGGCATATTCCCCCCCACTTTTGACTTTTTTGTGTGCTGCAATTGGATTTCTTTAAATAAATACAATGAAAAAACCTGAAAAAAAACATTTACATACATTCAATATTTTACTTACCTTTAGAAGTCTTCACCCTCCGAATCCCATTGTATCTGCAATTTCTCGTACCGCGACGTCTTCAACCGCAATCCAACGCCATCCACCTTGAAGACCAGCATCAGGTAAAAAAAATCTTCTTTCTTTTATCTTCTATCACCATCGTCTTTCTTCATCTGTAATTATTTGTATCTTTTTTTAATCTTGTATCTTCATCTATCAATCCAAAACCCAATGGTAAATCCAGAACAGGATGTTCTCTCGTCGGCTTCTTGAGGTAAAATGAGATGTACAGGCCTTATATGGGGCCTGTGACGTGAGATTTTATGGTCAGCTGTTACAGCTTCAATCCAATTGGATGCTGTATCATGTGCCCACCTCTTTTTTTTTTTTAAGGATGTGACGTCATCTTTAAGGGTGGTACGTCACATCCTTAAAACCACATGGCTATATCACATGGTATTACAGCCAATGAGGTTGAAGTCAATCCCTTTGGTTGTTGTACCATGTAATAGGTTACATTAGTTCAGAAGGATGTGACATCATGCCTTAAAGTGAAGTCACATCCTTGTGGGTGATTACGTCACGGTACGAGAGATTGCAGATACAACGGGATTCGGAGGGTGAAGACTGCTAAAGGTAAGGAAAAAATTGAATGTATATAAATGTCTTTTTTTTCCGGTTTTTTAATTATTTAATTGGTTGGCTAGTGCTTTTATTTATTTAATTGGGGTGTTTAGGTGCTTGTGTATATCTTTTATTATTGTGTATTTTTGGCCTTCATGCTTTTTTATTAGGGTGACAATTGACTGCTATAGTGGCTCATCATGCCCATATTATATGGGTATGATATAAAACTATGCCAATCAATGGGTACAGGGTGGGTGGTTAGGCCTGATGGGTGGGTAGTGGGGGAGGGTGGGTTAACACGTTAATTACTATAGCGGTTAATAACCGCTAAAATGATTAAGGGGTTAGGGGCCATTAGATTGTATTTTTTCATGTATTCTTGTGTTCATTGTGAGTAGCAGGGATGGGTGAAGGGGGTATTTGGCCCTTGGTGATTCATGCCTTTATCGTCCACTTATTGAGGGTTACTGAATAGCAGTTGGCATTTTGGCCGATAAGTGCTCGATAAGTGGCTTATCGATGCTTATAGCATAGGTCCCTAAAGCTCTAAGATATGTAGAAAGCTGCAAAATTTTCACGGGAGATGACAACATATCAAAGTGCAATTTTATGGCTGTGAACTGTAACTTGGACAATGCTGCCTGTGAACTGAAGCTGTCTGGCTGGAGAGCAGCGATTGAAAGCTGTCATGAGGCTCTTGACATTGATCGATCTAGCACCAAACCACTTTACAGCTGGACTCAAGGCTGGCTAGGATTGAAAGATGATGAACAGGCACTGGAGAATCTTAAGGCTGATGAACTAGCACCTGATGACAAAGCTATCAGCAGTGAAATACTTCAGGTCAAGCAGAGAACTAAGGATACCCCTTGAACCTGAGGTCTTACACCAGGGACGCGCATACTTTTTATGCTGCGCCACCCCTTGCCTGGTCTGCTCTGCCGGTGGGGCCCTCCCCTCCTTACCTTGTGCAGCGCCAAATGATGCAGTGGTCGTGTAACGTCACGTGACCGCAGCATCATTTGACATCACGTTACCGTGGCAACCATGATGTCACATGACCCCGCGGCGTAATTTTACCCCCCGTTGCCATAGTCACACGTCCGTCCAGAAGCCGGCTGAACGACGATAAGTAGAGGTTGCAGAGGCCTCGCGCAGTCCCCCGGCATGTCATTTAAATGCCTTGGGGAAGAGCACGGGACCTCTGCAACTGTCTGTGCCCTCCAGACAAATCTCCCGCCCCCCCTGGGGGGCGCACCCCCCCAGTTCGCGCGCCACTGTCTTAGACTCTAGTATGAAGGTTTGGAACATCCTGATTCCAAGTATTAGGGGGGTAATCATTTTCTTTGGTGATTGGGCAGGTTTCAGGCAAAAGGTATTGCAAAGTGCTGTGGTTTTGGTGCTCAAGTACTGGATCGTGTTGTATATATTCACACTCAAATAATATATGTATAAATGGAGACACAGAAATACAGGGATAATGTGTAATCTTCATAATTGTGATTCAAAATATTTAGTGAGGAGTCTCAAAAGATGTCTATAACAAGGGACAATGTTCCCTGAAGGTGAAGAGCTAGTGAAAATTGACCCTCCCCTCAATGCCTCGTTGGGATAGTCCCTAGACCAATATAATGATGACTCAATATAGTATTTACTCACTTTTTGTCCCTGATCTGTGTCTCCCCAGATGGTGTGCAGCCATTTGTAGAATCCAGAAGTTGATGTACAGGCACAAAAAAAAAAAAAAAAGTGACTGTGTGCTGTTCATCAATTTTTTGATACACCAGGTTTCGGGCAAAAACCTGGTGGTAGAGGTAAGCCTAAGGAAGGGAGTTCTGTCATGATTCCCTCCTGCAGTACTCCTTGCCGACCTGTAGGGGCACACAGAGGAGATTAGGTTCTGACAGCCTGTTAGATTTAGAATAGTCAATGAGGACAGCTGCTATCCTAGGTTGGCTATAAAACCCCACCTATCCTGTTTGGTCTTTGCTTGTCAAACATTTTGTTTTACATGTCAGGAGTCAGGTTAATCTTTTTCCCTACCGCTGTGTCTTTCTCTGTTCCTCTACACTCTGGCTCATCACTCTGCTAACATATTTTTTGTCTTGTATTCCCTTTAGTCTATTTTCTCCCTGTTTATTATTTTGTCCCGTGATATTTATTGCTGTTGCATGTAGCACTACAGTTTACTTGCAGCTTATCTTGGTTGTCCTGTCTTTTCCCCTAGCACTTTTGTCTCCTGTTTATTATTTACTGTAGCTACCATAGCTTTTTGGTGTAGCCCTGCACATTGTGCAGAACCTTTTGGCTTGTGTTTATTACAGTGCCACAAATAAAATAAATGCACTCATAATCATAAAAAGAAATCAAGCATTGTGAGACTGTGTCTCCTAGTCACTGTGACAGGGTCAAGTTTGCCACTTATTTAGTATGTTTTAAAAGAAAAGGGAGTTTACTAAAATGCTCTGCAAGTCTGGTGGGGAAACAGTTAAGGGAGTTTACTAAAAAGCAAGTGTATGGTTAAAACAAGTTGTGCAGGTTTGGGAGACTAGCAGCTTATTTGTTATTTTGATTTATTTCAATCCTGTGACCCTAAAATGCTAAAAAAGGGTAATTAAATTCAAAAGCACCGTAGTGTCCAGTAAAAGAGTGATTTACCTGGGATAAGGTTTTGTGGTTCCTTCTTTTAGGATTTCTGTGACAATTTGACTGGCAATTATCCCTGCATATCATCCTGATCCTGGAATAGTCCATTCATCTGAGTTCACAGTAGGGGAAGGGTGGTTGTTGGATGAGAATTATTGAAATATAACATGTGTAGCACTGTTCCCCCCCCAGCCCCCAGTGGGAGATACACAGCTTCTGCTACCTAGGGTGTGGTGCGAGTACATGTTAGGGTCAGGAGAGCTGAGCTGATCTGCGGTGGTATGGAGATCAGGACAGGCTTAGGTTCTTCCCCTGAGCTTCTTCTCAGGCTGCTTAGCGCCTCCGGCCATAGTGGGCTCCATGGTGTACAGAGATCAGTCCCCACTTTTGCATACTTCTTCCCTCCTGCCCAGGGACTGACACTTAGACAGGAGTATGATAAACAGGGGTCTTTATTCTGGCAATCACTGCAGATGTTCCACATACAGCGGTGCAGGGTCTCAGAGGCTCCAGGCCTCTGGATGATGCTTGCCCCAGATAGTACAGGGCATCTGCTGGGTTTCAATCAGATGGTCCCCCGGCCCCAAGGACTGGGGGTGAGCACGCTCATCCCTGATGGGAAAGACTCACAGCGCTACTGGTCTCTTGCTCCTCCAGACCAGGACTGACTAAATTTGGCACTACCCATCATCAGGCACCAGAAGGGGCGGGCTCATGGTCTATACCTATCCCTGATAGGCTTACACAGGCCATGAGTCACCACCTTACTTCTGTCCATCAGAGAGGAGCATGTAAGGGGGTCACAAGCCCACAGAATTAACCTGTCACAACCTGCAGCTAGCAGGAACTTACATAACAGGGGGAAAGAAAGGCAAATAGACATACTCTGTTACACATGTATAACCTAAATTCATAGGTTAACACAGATTCCCAGCAAGCTCAAACTCCCACACCCACCACAAAGTGAATATATATTTATGTCAACCAGAGAGCTACTGAGCGTGGCAATTGTATATAACAAGAGACAGGGGGTGCCCAATGCTGCATCCAATTGACAAAACATATAAAGTAAAATACTTCAATAATAATAATTGGTTATTTAGTTAACCCTTTGGCCAAAGGCGTCATAAGCCTGCATACCAACGTCCCTCTGGGGGGAGGTGCCACAGTCTCTTGTTATATACAATTGCCACGCTCAGTAGCTCTCTGGTTGACATAAATATATATTCACTTTGTGGTGGGTGTGGGAGTTTGAGCTTGCTGGGAATCTGTGTTAACCTATGAATTTAGGTTATACATCTGTTAACCTATGTCTCTTTGGAGGCTGTGGCACCTCCCCCCAGAGCTCACTCCTCCTCCTTCACCCTTTTAACTTGGAAAGTCATTTCACTTGCTGCAGGAACAAGACCCATTATGGTTTTCCCCTCTCACAGAGGCAAAAGGAAGGGTTCACAGTGTAGTGTAGGACCTGCATTATTTTGGTTATACCTTGACGTTGGTATGCAGGCTTATGACGCCTTTGGCCAAAGGGTTAACTAAATAACCAATTATTATTATTGAAGTATTTTACTTTATATGTTTTGTCAATTGGATGCAGCATTGGGCACCCCCTGTCTCTTGTTATAACCTAAATTCATGAATGTTTTATGATTTGTTTGTACCTATTAATGTATATGTATCCATGGATGTGTTTTACATTTTATAATGTTTTGGGGATTTATTAATTCTAATTCTGGAAATGTAGACTGCCCATTGGAAATTTGGATACTTTGATTCATCCAAGTACCCTGTGGGTAGAACTTCTGGTATAAAATATCAGTTGTGGAACTATCAGACTGAGATGGGGCTGCAGAAAATACTCTGACAATTCATTTGGGGTGAAGTAATGATCTCTTTATAAGATAGCTCCTGTGTAATGCTATTAGTTGATCAATCTGGTTGTTATTGGTATTTTAGTTTATTTCGTTTTTGTCTTCACTTTAATAAATGTGCCAAGTGGCTGCTAAGAAAACACAACTATGAAGTGCATATTCCAAACTACAGATTCAGTCACCAGCCAAAGTGCAGGGATATCCAAATAGACAGGCAGCTGTGAAGCTCTTTTGTATATGTATAGAAAAACATACAGCTGGGGGCGGGCCTGGTGACTATGGCCATTTCATAAATGGACATACTTGAAAACGAGAGGTAACTCTCAATGTATTACTTCCTGGTAAAATATTTTATAAATAAATAAATGATATTACAGGAAGGCCCTGCTTCTCGGCGCTCCGCTTTTCGACAATCCGCCGATATGGCGGTGCCGAGAAGGGAGCCACCAAGTCCATGCATGTGCAGAACGGGCCGGTTCGGGGTCGCGCAGGCGCAGAACGGGCCGGAATGGAGGGATTTCCTGATGTCGCGCATGCGCAGATTGGCACATTGGGACGACAGCTGATGGCAGAGGGAGAGGAGGAGGACAGCAGGTGGTTGAGGGAGGGGAAAAGGATGGCAGCCGGCGACACCAGGAGAAGAGGACCATGTGAGTGAAGCAGGGCAGCACAGGAGGACAGCCGGGGGGAGCGCACCCCAGCGGTTTGACCCAGAAGTCTTCTCTGACTTCCGGTGTCTGCTATAGCGCACTTCTATCAGGCTGTCCTCCTGTGCCGCTTCTGCTCCACTCACATTCCTCTTCTCCCCAGCTACCGGCTGCTGTCCTTCTCATCTGCAGGCTGACGTCCTACTCTCCCTCCACCGGCCGCAGTCATCGTCCTCTACTGGCTGATGTCCTCCTCCTCTCCCTCCCCCATGCTGTCCTTCTCTGCTGGCTGACGTCCTCCTCCCCTGCTCCTGCCGTTCCCTGCTCTCTTCTCCCGCCACCCCAGAAGAAGGGGAGTGAATGAGGAGAAGGATTGAGGGAGCAGAGCAGGACAGAAGTACCCGGCACCGGGTTCCAGCGCCCTGGGTCAGGTCCGGGTAATTTCCAGGCACTAAAAATATGGCCAAGTACTGGGTAATTTCCGGTTACCCGGTACATCACTACTTGGGATGGTGAGAAGGAGCATCTTGGGGACATCCTATTGTCATTTAACACTAATGACATGGGTTTGAATTTCACTTTTAATATTAGTTGTAGTTCTGTTGTTTTTCTTGATTTAATATTATCTGTTGATAAGGATTTAAATATCATTACTAATAAGCATTTCAAATCTGAAACTGCAAATAGCTACTTAAATGCCACAAGCAATCACCATCGTAAGTGATTAGACAATATACCATTTGGTCAAATTAATAGACTAAAGAGAAATTGTTCAAGGGAGGACTTTTTGAAACAGTTCAAAGTCCTTAAGGACAAATTTATTGCAAAAGGCGACAAAAATGAATTAATACAGGAAGCATTTAATAAAGTTCAATCAACCAACAGACATGCTACAGTATTGGCTGAATCTAAAGCTAAAAGTTTGCTATGGGGTTGCATAAGAGTTACAGTACACATGGGACACGACATTCTGCGAGGTCCAATCAGGGTCCTCCCAAATGTATTACTATGTTTAACCAATCTGCTCACTCCATAACATTTTTTTTAATAAACATAGTCTGGCCCTATTATCTGACCTTGTATTAGATCCTTGTTACCTAAAAATATTTCCATTATCTATAAATAAAAAAAAGCCCCAAATTTGAGAAACATTTTGGCATCGAGCAAATGAAAGTCCCTTAAAACCCCTACTGATGTTTCAATGTCTATTACCAATTGGCACATTAAATGTGGTAGAAGCCACTGTATTACTTGTAGAGATCAAGTGACAAAATATACATTTATTTCATGTAGTACTGAGGAGATATTTAAGGTTAGGGGATATATAATTTGTCTCGCTGAAACACTGCGCCTGTGGCTCTCAATATGTGGGGTGCACCGTTCATGACCTGAGCAGCAGTTCTCTGGAGCACAGGTGCAGTATCATCAATGGTAATACCACCAAAAGTCTATATATGCATTTGATTAGTGCACATCAAAAAAAAAGGCCCTGTTCTCTTCTTGCCATTTGTCTTGAGCATGTCCCCTCTACCTTTTTGGGGTGGGACAGATTGAAGACCCCATACAAGAGGGAATCCTTTTAGATGTATAGTTTGGATACACTCTCTTCCAAAAGATACTGTATAATGAATGTTTTGATACTAAGACATATGTATAACACATTTTTAGGATTTTGATTACCTGATGGGCCACTGCTTTCACATTTTATTGTATAAATATGAAACACAATGCGATGTGTAATTCTATTGGATAGCGACAGCACGGCTCCCATAGCGCATAAATGTGTAATCATTTTTAATAAAAATAAAAACCAAAGTGTGGATTACGGCCACTCATGATAAAAATAGAAATTGCGCATTGGACATATAGGGGTGCACTGTGGGGCCTGCGGACACCCATTGCCTCCTAGAACATGCCATGTTTGGAAATGTTGCTCTCACTGGTATTTGGGCCTTTCTGCATACCATGAGAGCAACACGGCAAAAAAATGGCGAGTTCAAAACCCTGCCGATAATTTCTTTTGGACTTTACTGCATGAGGCCCTTTCTCTCTATTGAAGCAATTTCACCAGCCTTTAGGTACAGACAAAATAAATACCAGTATTTCCAACCGATTTCGCATTTTGGACTAGAAAACTAGGGAATTACCAACATTTGCGAGTTTGACACGTTTTTGCCATGGATTTGCTGACAGAATTAAATCGCTTTTAAAAAAAAAAACCTTATCGCACAGTTTGGTTAAGGGGAGGGCATTTAGAATACGGCAGATCCGTATGAATGGGGCTCTTTCAGCAAGATACCCACTTATCACAGGTACTAAAATAGGCCTCTTAGTTGTACTGTATATACTTCCACTTATAATTCCACTGATGCATTTAAAAGCATCTTCCTTAAGTGGGGAGGAGGAGGAATATGTTGGGCAAATAAATCATTACAAATCAACCAAAAAACTGTTTATTTGAGGAAGTAACCAATAGTTTGTGGATCAAGGAAACAGTGTAGAAATAAAGTTTAGCCTTTGTTAATTTTTTGACACTGTTCCTCATTCTCAATGAATTTGCTGAGAAAATAAATATATCATACTGTATGTAAGTGTTTAGGATATTTGACTTTTTCATTAAGGATTCCAATTTGTTATTTTCAGTGGTAGGGAATATTTTTTCTTTTTTAACTCGACTCCTTTAAAGGGATTTTTTGTTTTCCTTTTGATCAACAGAAACAGATTTCAGACTGTAATGGAAAGTGCCCCAGGCACCCGTATAATAAAATGTAAGCCTGGTCCCTGCCCATCCCTCCTTGGGGCTCATCCGGTCACCAGACCAGGAGCTACCCATTTTAATGTACCCGGTAGCCCATTGCATACCTGGTAATTGTGAATTATTTTATTACTGTGTGATATAATGCACCTAAGAATAAAAATGTGATTGTGTACTTATAAAGCCCAGCCAAGGTCTCTGGACATGCAGGACTGGTAAAACCTTTTGTTTAGCCTACATGTCCGGACAACTGGTTAGTGCTGGTGCTTGAGGGGGAGGAGAAGTGCAGGTAACATAAGGAGAGTTGCTGAGGGCAGAGATTGGGACAGGGAGCTATCCACCCAAAAAGCAAGCATTTGGCCTTGCCCCAAAAAGACATCCCGGTGCCAAGACCAACGGTGGTTTCCTGCCGGCTGGGGAAGCCATTGTCAAGTGATCCCTGGTAGGCGTTTCTTCATAGTGCATTAAATGAAATATTATTCAAATTACACCGTACAGGTAAGTATTATGCGTACATCAAGGAGGGAAAAAAAACAGCATGTCAGGGGTTAATG
The DNA here is from genome assembly GCF_040206685.1 of Ascaphus truei. Classification (NCBI taxonomy): domain Eukaryota; kingdom Metazoa; phylum Chordata; class Amphibia; order Anura; family Ascaphidae; genus Ascaphus; species Ascaphus truei. The sequence goes on from NC_134486.1 coordinate 262,184,230, forward strand.
TTACCCATGCGCCAACCAGATCTCCAGGCAGGATATCGTCAGGTGTTGTACAGCTCGACGCCTCTGGGTCTTTTAATCCGTGAAGAATGTCAGCAGATGTCAGCAATGTCCTCAATGTTCTGCTAGTGTGGATGTGAGTCCCAGCAGACTCGTTATCAGCAAGGATGCGGATTCCGTTGGTGAGAGTGGTCACTCGCGGTGGTGTACTGTGCACTTGCAGCCCTCCGATTCTCTGTCTCCGGATCTATGACGTCACTCAACGGTGACACCGCAAAACACGTCGCGGTTTTCTCATCAATAAGGGATCAAAGCAACAGTGAAGTGGGATGAAATGTCCAAATGAAATATCGCATCAAAGGACTACTGAAGAAGGGAAGAGACACACACAATTTGGTGGAGTGCAAGCTTTTATACCCAGAGGAGGGGCTTGTAACCCTGCCCCACAACAGGGCAGGTACTTACAGGCATCACACCATTTGTATGTGACCCAGTTGGTAATCTCCCCAGGTATGACACTCCAAACTGCCGGTAGACCTGCCCCTGGATATGACAACATTGTAGCTATCCAGGCTGCTACTGCAGGCTAGGCCCCGTGGAGGAGTTTAACCTCAACACTGCCTGTTACTATCAGGACTTATAGTGTTGAGGCCAGTGGAAAGGCTACAGCCAGGGGCACTAGGCTACATCTGGAAGGGGAACCCGATCAGAGTTCCAGTGCTCATTCTGATCCTGTCGTGGAGATGTGCTTCAAGGTTTTGCAAGAGACACTTGAAAACAAGTGTAACCGTCTGTAAAATGTATGCCGCACTCACACACTGTCCCCTGCAAAACTCCTCTCCTAGTGCACTCAGCATGTGACTCATGAGGTACATGGCAAAGGACAATGACAATGGATCCTAGAGAACAAGGGACTTAGGAAGAGAGGAGTCTTTAAAAGAGGTTGGCGGAACACACTGGGATAGAGCTGCGAGAGTCTGAGGGTCCGAACAGTGTTCGGGACCCAGAGCCAGTCTATGTTCCAAGTTAGTAAATGCTGGCAGGAAAGAGTGAGTCAAATCCGTGAGGAGACCCGGCGGAGCACCCATCTGAACGCAGGAGGAACGCGCACTGTAAGATGGGATCCTCAATTGTAAACCAAATAAAAGGGTAGCGTAGCGTTTTCAAAGTACAGGCATACCCCGGTTTAAGGACACTCACTTTAAGTACACTCGCGAGTAAGTACATATCGCTCAATAGGCAAACGGCAGCTCACGCATGCGCCTGTCAGCACGTCCTGAACAGCAATACCGGCTCCCTACCTGTACCGAAGCTGTGCGCAAGCGGGGAGACAATAGAGCCTGTTACACATGCGTTATTTACATCAGTTCTGCACGTATATGACGATTGCCGTACAGTACATGCATCTGTAAGTGGAAAAAGGCAGTGCTTCACTTTAAGTACATTTTCACTTTACATACATGCTCCGGTCCCATTGCGTATGTTAATGCGGGGTATGCCTGTAATAGGCCTGCTACACCACCATAGTAGATAAGAGCTCCAACGGTGTGCCGACACCGTTACACATACCTTGATACGCAGGATTGGGTGGCCACAGTAACAGACACTGACACACACTGCACAGCGCTTAGCGTGAACAGTTATGTTCTTATGTAATGTGACTGCATTTAATGATACCTCTATTGAGGATCATAAGGTACCTGTGTATCCTTTCTAACTGCTTTATAAGTATAGTGGTGGTATAAACGTTCTTTTAGTCCGCCTCCATTTTGTCTGACCTACCGCCACGAGTTGGGAACGTACAGGGAAGGGGGACTCAAGCCCCTATCACAGCAATAGGTGTTAGTTTGAGGTAAATTAGAGGGGTTACATTGGAGGCGCTGCTGCTATTTCTCTTTGTAGCGATACACACAATACTTTCCGCTAATCATAATGGTCAGACAAGGACACGGTTAAAGTATACCCAGTAGCCGAGTTACCTAGGAGAGGCTAGGAATCTACTAGAACATTCACTCTATAGCGCCCTCTGTCAAGTGTTCCTCACCATGAGTGTGGCCATTTTTTTGTGAGTGGAGCGCACGGGATGGCCTGGATTGTAACAGAGCGTTAATTCTAAAGGTCCCAGATACGGTCGATGATGCGACTGTCAATAGGGTACTAGGAGCGACCCCTCCATTGAGATGGGACCAAATAAAGTGGAACATTTTGTGTTACAGTACTAAGTACTTTTATACTGTGTATGTGTGATAAAGACATTGATTCTGCTCGTTTGGCTACCAGTATTGCGGGGAGGGAAAAGGAGATGTGGAATATCACTGCTGCTGGCCCTAGCAATCCCATAAATCAATCGTAGACAAGGTCCGAAAGTTTCTACTGTAGCTAAGGAGGTTGCCAACATGGAAGAATTTTATAATGATATGTACTTCCTCTACGGGACAAGCCCTGGCTTCCCCAGAGGCCCTCATCGCTGCCATGGGACAGCTAGTAGAGAAATCCATGCAATCTGTATGTGGGGAAAATGACTATAGGAGATTACGGATCTTCTCAGGTATTAGGGCCACCCCTCAAGTGAGGATGATTTTGGAAGCTGGATAGAACAGACCATGCAGGAATGGTCTTCTTATCAGAGCAAGATAAGAAGGTCCGGATCGTGGCATGCCTTAAAGAGCCTACGTTAGTCATTAGGGAGTGAAAAGGGTCAGCAAGTAATGCAGGCCATTTACACCTTTTTACCAGGATCATGCATTGAGCAAAACAAGTTAATGAAATAAATTGTAAATTTATTCACAGGAATAGGCAGACACACAATGTTACACAAACTACAGCAAAAGACACACTTACTGTACTTGGGAATTGTGGTACTGCACCGACACACTTTATTCGAGCAAATACCCAGTATGTACCTGGCAGATACCTGGAATGCGCCGCTCCTCACCTCTGACAAGCCCCGTTGCGTTTGCCTTCCCAGCCTGGGTTCATGCCTGGCTGACGGGCGGCTGATCTGTTAAATGATAATGATTAGGATTTAATAGGCTGCAATGCTTCGCGTGTCTACCAGATGGCATAAATTCATGAATTGTAATGCAGTATATATATATATACTGTGCAGTATTGCAGCCAGCGGGAATAAAATGCTTCAATTCCTGCCTGGAAAATACCTCAATGCACTCGGGCAGAAAACAGTCACAAACCTCAATACACCCGGGTATACCCGAATTCGTGGGACTAGCCGAGCTCGAATAAAGTGTGTCGCCAGTGTATCAACCTAGACTCTCCTTGCTGCAGGGAATCCTATCCCTGATCACAGTTGCAAAAACAGGACAGAAAATATTCCAGGCAGCTTTTTGCTGAAGCAGCCCTTTTCTTGCTGGAGACTTACAACTGGAAAATTCTGGAGAACACTCTGGAGAAGCTTGGACAATTTAACTATCTCATGGCTGCAAAGGGTTATGGTACCCCTCACTTTTGTTACAGATTACTGCCTCCCCCCCCCCCCCTAATCAGGAGCGTGAGAAAATCTCTGCAGCTAATCAGAGATGAGCTGATAGGACGTACAAGGTTACCTGGAAATCTGAATGAACCATGGAGCACGTGCAATTTGGCACTTTTGGCCCTTGATTCCCTCAATGCCACCCACAGTGACAGACCCCGGCCAGTCTGGTGGGCCAAATGGAAATTCAAAGAGCGTCCATTGATCTGAGGACGTGTGTACTTGACTTCTTCCCTCCTCTCCAAATGGTTTTGACTCCTCAGATTTCCTCTCTGGCTTTTGATCCCCACTGTATGAGTAGACACAGTGGCACTGAGAGTCCCAGCTCATTATACTGTGCACAATCATATGTTTTAAAACACACTGTTCCCTAAAATATACACTTTAAAATAGCCTAAGTCTTTTGGTTATGGGAAATGGAACAAGAAGCTGCACGTTATTTCTTACTAGCCATATTCCCCACACTATAAAATACTTAGGACTGGACTTTTAAAAGTCCCCTCACAATTATGGGTTGTGCTGAAGCAGGGAACTTAGTGGTGAGTCACGCCCTATACAGCCTCTGGGTGACCTGGGCATTAAATGAGTATCCCTCTTAACCGAGGGACCTCTTGACTGTGTCAGTGACACCTCACAGCCTCCTTTAACTTTCTGGTCTGTGCGGAAGCAGGGAACTTGGCGGTGAGTCGCTAACTGTTTTCAAGGGAGGATCTATGTGCCTATATGTCCCCGGGAATCGGACTTGACTCCCGGATACATTTTTGGCGTGACCAGCAACTCTGGGCCCTGTCTACCTAGACACAATGTGACAACACTTTTACTGCAAAACCCCCCTTGAAACACCTAGTCTGTGAATCTCCACTGGTTAGCACTCCTGGAAAGGTAAAACACACATAAATTCTTTATTGGTGCACAATCACATACAGCTGAAACTCTAAACACCCAAATATGGTTCAGAGGTAACCAGACGGGCATAATACCTTTATTGATGACCTGGCTACCCCTTCACCGTCACAAGTACCTACGTGCCTTAGAAAACATGTTTGGTACCATATCTGTGGTACATAGTGGTGAAACTGACATTTCCATAGAAGATTACCGGTGTATCGGGACTTCTAACGGTGGTTGCCTTAACATGTCCAGAAGTCCAAAGTACGAAGGAAACTGCAGCCCTAATCATGACCAATGCCAATATCTTTGAGCAGCTAGCTAAATGGTGTCAGACAGTAGGAGGTAGCGACTATGGACTGACCTTAACCATTCATCCATTATGTTTTAAAGTCTACCAACGAATAGAGAAGAGAGCTATGGCTCAGGCAGAGGGGCCTCTGGGGGAAGTCAGATGGATGGGCCCGCGCGCCCAGTCTGAGCACTCCCCAACAATATACAGATAATAAATGGAAAGGTGACCCTTTTGCGAAACATAGAAGGGCCCACTGTCATAATGGACATTCCTCCCCATGAAGGATAACCAGGAGGGCTGTTGGTATAGAGAGGAGTACTGTCCATACTCACAAAGAAAGTGGAAAGGGCTGTTGTTGAAGTAGGAGACGTGACCACCCATGTTGTTCTGGTATGAAGAGGCACTGTGGTTATTATCACAGATGAAGAAAGAAGAAGTTGAGAAAAGATTAAAGATTTAAGAATTTGGTTACCTGTTCCGGATCTTCACGTCACGGTACGAGAGCTTGCTGATTCCCCAGGATCCAGAGGGCCAACGCTTCTAAAAGTAAGATAAATATTGAATGTATTGTACTGTATGTACTTCTATTTTTACAGGTTTTTTGATTGGATTTTTTTTAATGTTTTTCATTGCCCATTGACTGCTAATGTATTAGTCTGTGCCTGTTTAGGGTACAGATGAATACAGTGGCAGCTAATGCATTTTTGGTCAAATGCATTTCTTCTATTGACTGTTACAGTATATTCTCTATTTCTGTTTATTGTTTAGATTAAATTGTTTTGAATTGTGATGGCTTATGTATTTTTTTGGGACAGATTGGTTAGCATTAGTATTTTGTTGGCTACTGGTTATCATTTATTTGTTGTCTAGTGGTTGTATTAATTAATTGTTGTGTTGCATACTGCTTTTATGTATTAAATGTATTGTTTGGTGTGACGGTGCTCGTCTCAAATTAGGAGGCGGATCCGCAGGGCTGAGGTAGGGATACAAATTAACTGACCACAACCCAGGGACAGAGTCCTGTAAGAGTATCCATAGTCGGTATGGAAGCAGGGGTAAGGGCTGGCGGCAGAGTTGCAAAGTCCAGGGGGCAGGCAGAGGTCAGGGCTGGCGGCAGAGGTTCAAAGTCGAAGAGGCAAGTGGAGGTCAGGGCAGGCGGAAAGCAGCGAGGTCGGGGTCACAGTCCGTGGTCAGCAACAGGAATTCAAAACAAGCAAGAGGATAAGGCGTAACTGCAAGGACCAACAGGAGCTGCAAACACACAGAACTTTGCTCGGCGACTCCCTATGGTAACTGCAGCCTTATAAAGAAGGCTGCCAGTACCCAAAATGGTCACAGAGAGCAGAAGGGCTGGACCGAAGTGAAAACCCGGCACGGATCAAGTAGAATCCTTACATTTGGCTAGTGGTATGATTTATATAATTGATTGCCTAGTGGTTTTAATGATTTTATTGAATGCCTAGTGGTTTTATTTCTTTAATTGATTGGCTAGTGGTTTTATTTAGGCAATTGATTGGTTGGCTAGTGCTTTTAGTTTTTTATTTTGGGGGTTTAGGTTCTTGTTGTATATGTTTGATTATTGTGTATTTTGGACATTCATGCTTTTGTATTAGGGTGACCATTGACTGCTATAGTAGCTTTTCATGCCCATATTATATGGGTATGATGTACTACTATGCCACTCAATGGGTACAGGGTTGGTATAGTGAGCCCGGGGTGGATGGTTAGGCCTCCAGGGTGGGTAGTGGGGGAGGGTGGGTTAACAACTTCATTACTATAGCGGTTATTAACTGCTAAGGTGATTAAGGGGTTAGGGGTCATTAGATTATATTTTTTATGTATTCTTTCTGGCAATGGAGGACATGGCCCTGCAGTATGCTGACGAGAATGCCCTTCATAATGGCAGGGGTAAGTAGAACTGTTTTAGTTACTTTATTTATGCTGGCTGCCTAATGTTTTGTTTATTAATGGGCAAATGAGCTATTATCCATATCTGGATAATAGTTATTTTGCACATTATTGTACTTTATGTGTGGGGGGGGAGGGGGATGTATCTATTGAAATGTAGGCCATCTTTATTTTTTTTTAAAACACGAATGGTACCGCAGGCCAGCAAGGACCCACTGGGACTACCCAAGGACCCCCGGACACCTGCGGGGACCACCAGGCCTGCATACCGTGATAGCAATGCTGTCAAAATGGAGATTTTCTATCGGACTTTACTGCATGAGGCCCCAAGCAGGCAGGACCTCCAGGCAGCCCAAAAGACAGATTCAGGCTCAAAGGAAGTGCCCAACATCTGCCTCCGACTTCCGAGCCTATGATTGCTGCCCTCTCCCAGCTTTCCCCTGCTGCTGTGGGTGTCCTGCCGGGCCCCCCTTTCTGTCCAGCCGGTTTGTGCCAGAGAGAAAGAGGCCCAGCTGGAGGCTCGCAGCAGCTGGGGAGAGACAGGGCAGCAGAAGCCTGGGACCATCCCCAAGGTAAGTGTGCATGTTGTATGTTTTTTTGGGAGGGTGGCAGGATAGTGTTGTAAGCATGATGGGGGGGGGGGTAGTGTTGTATGCATTTGGCGGGGTAGTGTTGTATGAATTTGGGAGGTGAGTGTTGTATGTAATTGGCGGAATCACTGGAGGTGGGGTAAGGGGGGAATAAAAAATCTAGTCCTGGGCCACAAGAAACTTGTCAGCGGCCCTGCCATCAACCGGAGGGTGGCAGGAGGGGTGTAGGGGGGAAGCCGCTTTGATAAAAGGGTGCATGGCCAAGAATTGCAAGTGCATGACAGAGTTCTTATCAGGAATCTGGGTAGACCTGGCAAGCATAAAATAGCCAACCACTGAAATCCAGAACCCTATGTAGTAGTAGAAAAGCTAAAGGGGCTGCCTGTATACCAATTTAAATCTGAAAAAGGAAATGGATCAGAAAAGAACCTGCATAGGAATCACCTATTGCTAATAGGTCAGCTTGGGAGGTGCACTTTGAGGGAGGAGACTCCAGGAGCAGATATCTGGCCCTGAAAAGTGGCCGGTTAAACAGAGGACAGGGTCCAGCCTGTATTCCCTTACAACCATACACTAATGGAAGTGATGATGAGTCAGATGAGGTTGAGGAATACAGAGGGAAAAAAAAGTTAGGACACTTGTCTGAGATCTTAATCTCTGAGGAGAGAAATCCTCCATTGCCGGTTTCTCCAATGCGACCAGCGGGTAGAGATAGGCAAAGTTTTTTTTGCAAATTTGGATCCGCCTCGGATTGTGCAGTTGCTTTGCTCTAAAGGTTTTCCGTGACTCAGTCTCAAAAAGAGTGAATTTGTATTTTTCGGATTTTTTTTATTACTTACAATCCCCATGGTCGATTCTTGCAATCAGCTGGCGGATTGTTCCAGTTGCAATCCATGTGGATTAATAAAAAAAACACCATTGGATACAATCCGTAAAGGAATTTTAAGACGAATTCGTGGATTCCACAGTCCGTTGGCGGGGGCAGAGCTCAGAGAGTAAGGCATCTGAGGACTGACTGTTGGGAACCCGGAACCAGTCTACGTTCCGCCCTGGTTAATAGACACAGGCAGGAAGGAAGTGAGTCAATCTTGCGAGCAGGCCCGGCGAAGCACCAATCTGAGAGCAGCGGAAAGAACGTGCACCATCAGAGGGAGATCCTCAACAGAATCCAGATATGGGGGTACCGAAGCGTTTTGCGAAGTAACAGGGCTGATACACCACCATAGTAGATATGAGTTCCAATGGGGTGCTGGCACTATTACAGAGGCCTTGATACGCAGGAATTGGTGGCCACAGTAACAGACACTGACAGTGTGGACTATTATGGTCTTATGTAATGTGACTCCATTTAATGATCCCTCTGTTGAGGATCATGAGGTACAGTACCTGTGTATCTTTTCTTACTGATTTATAAATATAGTGGTATTATAAACGTTCCTGTAGTCTTTTGTCTGACCTACGGCCACGAGTGGGGAACGTACAGAGAAGGAGGACTCGGACCCCTGCATCAGAAATAGGTGTTAGTCTGAGGTAAATTAGAGGTGTTACACGAGACTGGGAACCAATCTGTGGGAGATCTGAAAATGCTTTTGTGCTTGGAACTGTGAGTTGCCGAAGCAGCAGAGAGCAGGACTTTTGTGTGGTGTATTTGAAAGAGCACAACCGCAAATTGTACCAGAGAAATCTGCATGGCCCCTACCCCATACAGGAGTGGAAGCAAACCCCGGGTAAGCCTTTTATCCTGGCAGCTACTCCGCTGGGATTCCCTCCTGTATCCCATGTTGTGGTGAATGCAAGCTCTGTTGGGGATGTTGTGTTGTGTCTGCAGGCTCCAGTCAGAATAAACTTGCTTTATTGAACTGCTTTGTCCTTCCTGGTGCCTTGATCCCGTGAAATAGTTCTGGTCTCCCGTGACCCAACTCGTATCTTACTAGCGTACTATTTAGCTACTGTATGTACAGTAGCAGTTGGATTTTGAAAAGTATTGGTATATGGTATATGGTAAATCATAAATAAAGCAACATATTGAAAAGGCCAGTAAGTTGTTTTGTGGTGCTGTAAGGTGCCTTATGACTGACCACAGATGAGGAAATATAGCTCAATGTTACTTACATACAGTTAGGTCCGGAAATAATTGGACACTGATACAAGTTTTGTTATTTCGGCTGTGTACCAAAACAAATTCAAGTTACAGTTAAATAATGAATATGGGCTTAAAGTGCAGTCTATCAGCTTTAATTTGAGGGTATTCACATCCAAATTGGAGGAAGGGTTTAGGAGTCACATCTCTTTAATATGTAGCCCCCTCTTTTTCAAGGGACAAAAAGTAATTGGATAATTGACTCAAAAGCTGTTTAATGGAGAGGTGTGGGCTATTCCTTTGTTATTTCATCATAAATTAAGCAGGTAAAAGGTCTGGAGTTGATTCCAGGTGTGGCATTCGCATTTGGAAGCTGTTGCTGTGAACCCACAACATGCGGTCAAAGGAGCTCTCAATGCAAGTGAAACAGGGCATCCTTAGGCGGCAAAAAAAAAGAAAATCCATCAGAGAGATAGCACGAACATTAGGAGTGGCCAAATCAACAGTTTGGTACATTCTGAGAAAAAAAGAACGTACTGGTAAGCTCTGCAACACAAAAAGGCCTGGACGTCCATGGAAAACAACAGTGGTGGATGATCATAGGGTCCTTTCCATGGTAAAGAAAAAACCCTTCACAACATCCAGCCAAGTGAAGAACACTCTCCAGGAGGTAGGCATATCATTATCCTAGTCTCCCATAAAGAGAAGACTTCACGAGAGCAAATACAGAGGGTTCACCACAAGGTGCAAACCATTCATAAGCCTCAAGAATAGAGAGGCCAGATTAGACTTTGCCAAACAATATCTAAGAAAGCCAGCCCAGTTCTGGAACAGCATTCTTTGGACAGATGAAACTAAGATCAACCTGTACCAGAATGATGGGAAGAAAAAAGTATGGAGAAGGCTTGGAACGGCTCATGATCTGAAGCATACCACATTATCTGTAAAACACGGTGGAGGCAGTGTGATGGCATGGGCATGCATGGCATCCAATGGCACTGGGTCACTAGTGTTTATTGATGATGTGACAGAAGACAGAAGCAGCGGATGAATTCTGAAGTGTATAGGGATATATTGTCTGCTCAGATTCAGCAAAGTTGATTGGACGACGCTTCACTTTACAGATGGACAATGACCCAAAATATACTGCGAAAGCAACCCAGCGTTACGCTGGTGTTGCCCGCAGACCAGACCTGTCCTTTGTACTGAGGTGGGACATATGTGTGCACGCACCCGCAGCACATGGAGCGTGTCCGGAGTGTGGTGTTCTGTTCTTGCCAGGCCAGGTGAATATAGCTTGAGTTATACTTGCCGGTACCGGGTATAGAAGAGACGTAGTAGTTGCCGTTTGCCAAGATAAGGTAGTGGAGAGGTCCGGAGGGTCGAGATGCAAGCTGAGATCGAGGGGCATGAGAAACAGCGACGTCAGGGTCGAGAGCCAGAGAAAATAATCAGCCAAGCCGTGTCGTAACCTGAGTAGCAGAGAGAAGAGGAAACCAGAGTAGATATCCATAAGTGGAGACTATGTCGAGCAATGTGGAAATGGTAAGACAGACAGGCATTATATAGTGCGGCTGGCCAATAGGAAGTGGGGGCAGGCCTGGAGGAGCGCATGGAGCCATCCTGGATAGGTTGCTTTGATAGGCACACAGGTGGGCAGCTTTAGAGTTAAGTTGTAGCCTGCGAGTGAGTTGGGGGCGTGGCTTCACTGTCAGTGCAGTGAATAAATTAGCTTCGCCCGGCACGCACTCTGTAATGTCGGAGAGCGCGCGCCCGAGACCAATGGCAACGGCCATAGTGCAGGCTGCCCGCGGGGTGGCAGTGGTCCGTCGGAGATGACGGGGACACCCCATAAAAGCGGGAGTCGGGTGGGAAAGTCGAGGGAGACATCTCACGGCAGCGGGGGCATTCAGTGGTAAGGAGGGGTCGCGCTGCGAGCGCCGTGAGCCTCGAATCCTGACACCCAGGAGTTTTTTTAAGGCAAAGAAGTGGAATATTCTGCAATGGCCGAGTCAATCACCTGATCTCAACCCCATCGAGCATGCATTTCACTTGCTGAAGACAAAACTTAAGGCAGAAAGACCCACGAACAAACAACAACTGAAGATCGCTGCAGGAACGGCCTGGCAAAGCATTACAAAGGAGGAAACCCAGCGTTTGGTGATGTCCATGCGTTCCAGACTTCAAGCAGTCATTGCCTGCAAAGGATTCTCAACAAAGTATTAAAAATGAATATTTTATTTATGATTGTGTTAATTTGTCCAATTACATTTGAGCACCTGAAATAAGGGGACTGTGTATGAAAATGGTTGCAATTCCTAAACGTTTCATACGATATTTTTGTTCAACCCCTTGAATTAAAGCTGAAAGTCTGCACTTCTATTGCATCTTGGTTGTTTCATTTCAAATCCACTGTGGTGGCGTACAGAGCCAAAATTATGAAAATTGTGTCAGTGTCCAATTATTTCTGGACCTAATTGTATGTGTTATACAGTATCATACACAACACATTTAATCAGTGCAACATATACATGAACAGTCTCCTTGTTCACTACGGATCTCGAACCCCTTCCGTCTTCACCTTTGCACACGCTCTCTGTTGCCACACATTTCTCATTGCTCTCTGTCTTTGCTAATAGTCGCTGCTAATATTTTCTGCCCCATTGCCTTTTGTCAGTTCCTGCAGTGTGTCATCTCCCTAACCTGTCCTGGGGCCTTACTTTTTCTTGTTTCATTGTAGGTGAACAGTTTCTTCAGCACTGATACTGCAGTATGAGTGGGTGGAAAGGTGATGCCTGCCCAGCAACACATTCAAGAAAAACTACACAAATGATCATTTCTCAGCACTCCTTCTGCGTGACCTTTTTTTGTCTCCCTCAGGACAGGAGATAACTGATTTGTTCTTATGTTATAGAGGAGGGACACTGATTTTATAAGTATAATACTGTACCATTAATAGCAAATAGTTCAAACTAACTAACCTTTCATTTAATTATAGGGTGGAGGCCTATCATTAGGGATAGCTCCTTGTGCTACTTTATATAGGTATTTGATTAAAAAAAAACAAAAAAAAAAACTCCTTACTGAGATTTTCAACAAACCATTAAACATGAAGATGTTACAAACGAAAAAAACTCTTTATTACAAATAATCTTACTGGGTGTTATATTCTATGTATGGGACATCCAGATAGTAAACTCAGATGCAGTTAACAGTTTATTTTGTAATAAAGCAGTGACATGTTGATGAACTTATACCCCATAATGGTGTGTGTTAACTAGTATGGCAGTTAGTGATGATTATATGCAAACGAGGCAATTCAACTAACAGCGCATATCCACAAAGGTCTGTTAAGGTCAACGCAGGGGCTTAATATTACAATAGGTCAAACCTAAAAGTGGCGTTACTCTCACTCACTCACTCTACTCCTCCTCAAAAGCCTTATTTCAGGGTCTAGCTGGGAGAAAGGACAAAATGTAACCAACTTACCGTAATTTTATTTTCCTGGAACCATGGCAGTGGCGTTAACTCTAGGGTTAAGTCTATCCCCAGCTGATATACTGGTCCTTGTTGTATCAGTCCCTTGACATTTGGTAGATGCCACGGCGTGTCTATTGCCATGTTTATGAGATGGGTAAACCATGGTCTCCTCGACCAATATGGTACTACCAGTATCACCTCTGCGTGATCCCTCCTGATCTTCCTCGCTATCTTTTAAATGAGAGGAATTGGAGGAAACAGATATGCCAATTTGAACTGCCACTTGAAACTGAGGGAATCTGTGTGCCTTATGCTGGGATGAAAGTGCCTTGCACAATAATTCTCCACTTTTCTGTTTTGGTGAGTAGCCATCAGATCTATTGCTGGTTGCCCCCAACGTTTTACCAACTTGCGGAATACTTGGTTGTCTAATGACCATTCTCCCGGGTGAATTAGTTTGCGACTGAGAAAATCTGCTGTAATTTCTGGCCCTGGTAGATGTATGGCGGTTATATCTGTAACATAGCCTTCCGCCCATGATAGAAACTCTGATCTTAGTTTCATCAGTCTTTTGCTCCTTGTTCCTCCTTGCTTGGCTATATATTTACCACGGCCCTGTTGTCTGATTTTATTTGTATATTTCCATCCTTTACCTGGCTTTGGAATGCTTCCAGTGTGTTCTGCACTACCTTGAGTTCCAGAAGGTTTGATGGTTAACTGCTGTTCTTTGGATGTCCAAGAACCTTGTACCAGTAGGTCTCCCATCTGAGCTCCCCAACCTGTGCTGCTTGCGTCTGTGGTGATCGTTATCCATTGTATCTGGTGTAACGTAATGTCCCTTTAATAGGTTTTGGGCATTTTCCCACCATCTCAGTTCTCTGTGTGTGAGTCGGTATATGTATATTTCTTGTTTTACATCCTTGGGATCTCCGTTCCACTGTTGTAAGAAATTTTGTTGTAATGGTCTCATGTGTAGACCTGCCCATTTTACTTCGTTTAGCGTTGAAGTAAATTTTCCTAGGAGTCTAATACAGTCTGCTACTGAAGAGATGAGATGTTCTTGTCTGGATTCCAATGTCTTGGATCCTTGAATATGGTAATCGCACATCTCCTTCTGCCATGTGAAATTCTACTCCCAAGAATTTTAAAGACTGTGGGGCCTATGCACTAAGTGCCGATAAAAAAAATAACCAGGGTTTTTAAATCGCCATTTTTTATAGCATTGCTTTCACGGTATGCAGAAAGCCCCGAATACCAGTGATAGCAACATTTGCAAAAATGGCGAGTAGTCGGCGGCGTGAAGATCGCCCCTCTGAAAAGGGCTCATCCGGCGAGTTTTTTTCTGCTGCAGAGAGAGAGAGACGCCTCTCGCTGCACAAATCTCGTCCGAAATTCTTTTTTTATTTACATTTTATTAATTGTGTATTGTAGCAGGGGATCTCTGGAGCAGAACCACATTGATTTGAGGTCCGGGAACCCCGCTTCCCGAGATACAGGCCTTATGGGGTGCCGGTATCTCCTATGCATTTGATTCCCACGGTCACGTGATCCGTGATATTTAAATGCATAGGAGATACCGGAGATGGTGTGGTGTGATTCCTCAGTTGGTCTCTATTCCAGATGAATATTGATATATATATATATATATATATATATATATATATAATTTTGATATATATAATATTGATATATATATATATATATAATTAGCTCTTTGGATATGAGTTAACCTCATGGAAAATAACGTCTGTTAATTATTTAGTAGCGTCACGTTATGAGCCATATGTTAACTTAGCTATGTGGATCCGGACCATAAAAAGAAGGCAGAGGTGGTACTTTGAGCAAGATTTCTAAATAATCTAAATAAATTGCTTTAATATTAATTAACAAGAGAGAATACTTGTTGTTACTTTACTAAATTTTTTACCTACATTCATGACAATGAAAAGCCGTTGCTCAAGGGGACCAAAAATACAAAAGCAATCATCACATATAATATATAATAGAGCGGGTGCTACAACTCCCAGGAAATGCTTAATTCGCAATGTACAGTATGTAATCTATAGAAATAGGTGAGTAAGAGAAACACTTAATTGTGATGTGCTGCTCCATCCCTACTTATCCTACACATTCATGGCAGATTATTATATTTTTGTACTGGACCATGAAATTCTTCCTGAAAGTCCCACCTACTGAACCTGGACCAACATAATACTGGTAGTTGTTTTTTATTTTATTTTGGTTTCCTGATTACATATGCTGTGCGCTGTGATTCCTCAGTTGGTCTCTATTCCAGATGAATATTGATATACAGTAAAACAATGTTTTTAGGGCCCTCATAACTCATAACGTAAGTTTATTTTTTTTTTGCAAGTGTTCAATCTACAGTACGGCTTCCTCGGGTATGTAGGATCTACATGCACATGATGAATGTAATATGGATTGTATGTTACATAGCAATTGCTAATCGTTAAGTCTGCAATAGATAATTATTATTATACATACAGAGCAATCTTCACGGTTTACTCTGGTGATATTTATGGTATATTGTAATATTCTGTACCAGATTGGCAATCCAATAAAAACTCTAAATTATACTGTGTTATACAGTGTTATGTTGAATTTGTGCTTCAAGAATTTTTTTTTTAGACTCTGAACATGATTATTTTATTTGCATGCTTTTCTCTCCATATAAAACAAAAAAAAGGGCGCAAGAGAGAAAAAAAAATCAATTCCTAAAAAATACAAAACAAAAGTGGCAGTGAATGAGTTTGGTGATACACCATTATTCTTTACTGGGTTTTGTAAACAAGAGAGAAAGATTAGAAAGATCTTACAGAAACATTGGGGTGTCCTCCAAATGGACCCTATTCTGCAGGATAAAATTACAATGAAACCCAAAATTGCATTTAGAAAGGCCAAAGATATTAAAAACATTTTGGCTCCTAGTGCATTGAAAAAGGTTACACTAAATACACCTTTAAATGGGAACGTTCTATTTAAACCAGTAGGGCATTACATATGTGGAATATGTGTTATGCGTAAACACATGACGTGTGATAAAAGCATATGTGATATAACAACTGGCAAAACACTCAAAATTACACAATTAATTAATTGTTTAACAACGTTTGTTGTGTACATCATTGATTGTCCATGCAATCTGTGGTATGTTGGTAAAACAACTAGACCACTTAAAACGAGGATTGGTGAACATGTTCATGGGATCAAAAATGTCTGAGGCAACTTGGATAAAGGGCAAAAGTTACATAACTTGGCACAGCATTTTTTGACCCATCATGAGGGTAAAACTGATGGACTACACTTTAGAGGGATCGAAAATGTTCCAAGAGATCCTAGGAGAGGGGATAGAGGTAATATTCTGCTCCAGAAGGAACCATTTTGGATTTATACCCTTGGCAGCAAAGCACCAGGAGGTTTAAATGAATTAATAGAACTAGTTCCCTTCCTGAAATAGGATCTGCTTTATTCATAACTCTATGACAACTAGATCCTTTGTTCTACAGTAAGTGTTTGCTGTTTTTTCCTTGCTGTGTATATATAGAGTATAATTCATTAGGATGAGTTACTTCAACATATCTATTAATAACTGTTTTTCATTATTATGAGTTATGACATGTTGTGTGGATATTTAGATGTATCCTCTTTTATTATGTTTCAATTATTTTCTGAACTGGGTTCAATTATTTAGCTTCAAGATTATATATATATATATATATATATTTCATGTATTCATACCTATATAGTACTAGTAGTATATTTAATCAACTATTATAACCTTTAAAGATCTCTAGTTCAATTTAACCCCAACTTTTGTCTTTATGATATTTCTTTGGGGTTATTTTTAAATATGGGTGTCCCTATCTTTGGCACCCATCTTTATCAATACTCCGCTGTGATCATGATGCCCACTATATTATTTATGTTATGTTTTAATGTTGTTATGTACTTTGTTCCATTTGATGTTTTATGTATGTAGCGGTGTTTCCCCCACCCTCTGGGAGATTTGCCCTGCTACCAGGTGTGTAGTACTTGTACCTGCTGGTTTACAGGATACTGAGGTGTCCGCTGATTGTAGTGGGGACATCAGAACAGATTTCTGGGGTAGATTATGGTTCTTTATCTCATTGGTGTCAGCGCCTCCATCTCTTGTAGGCTCCAGGAATGTGAAGGCAATCTCTGCAGGAGAACTCACACTACTCCACTGGATCTTTTGCACACCAGGCAGGAGTATATATTTTAACTAGAGGGGTCTTTATTATTGAAACAGGCAGGATAATCAGCATATACTGCATACAGATCTCTCTCTGGCCCTTCCTCCTCTGGATGGTCCCTGGACTTCCATCCCCGGCCTAGGGCACCAATGGCAGTCTGAACTCTTCCCTGACTCCCTATTAGAGTCCGAGGTATGGTACTCACCCCCACTCTCAAAGGGGATGGGACAGAAAGTGCCAGAGCTCTGAACACCTCTGTGTGATACCAGTCTCTCTCAAGGCAGAGAGACACTGACTAAATTTGGTGTGCAGCCCCTTAAGTACCGAGGGGGATGGTCCAAGTTCTGAGTCCCTTATTGGGCAGTACACAGGCCTTAGCCCACCTCCTCCCCTGTCACTCAAGGGAGCAGCTTGCTGGTGGGGAAACCCCTGGATTGGGCCTAACACTGCCTGCACTGATACCAGGACTTACATGTCAAGCAGGGTAGATTAGTAGCCAAGCTAGGCATGGCTACATGTATAATTGCTGTTAGGCTGCATTATATGTACTTCTATGTGTTTTCGTGCATGTAGGCATAATATTACACTGATTGGTCGGCTTTATATTAATTACCTGGTGTGATCCTGATTGGTGGGAAGGTATTATCTTTCTGGTATTTAAACCTTGCCCTAGGATCTTTTAGACCAACCCCCTGATGACGTGTCATTTAGGCGCGAAACGCATTGTGGTGAGGTCATCACACAGCTACGTGATACTTTGACCACCACCTCCACGAGGACGCCAACTCTAAGTTATGCTCCTTGCACATAACTGCGGACAGGACTGAATCCCTATTTTGATCTGGGACTGTGAGATTGTGGGGTCTTGGTTTTTTCAGGATCCAACCCTCCGTGGACGTGTTGTCTCGATGAGTGGATGACTGGATCTATATGATCACTTTTTTTTTTTTTATTGTGTTATTTGTTCCTTTACTATATAAATTTAATTGTATTGAAATTGATTTTGTTTTCTCTCTTGCCCCCCTTTATTTGTTTTATATGTTTGGATTGATCCCGCTGATCACGGGAGAATAGGAGCTGCAGAGGGACAACTACAGTATTATCGTTTGGGAGATAAAAAGATTGTTGGGACAGTGTGTACTGTACTTTTCCTCTGCTTTTCTCTCCAGCAGGTTTTTAAAATGTCCCAAAAGGTAAATACAAATAAATATTCCATACATCACCCAGTGATGCCCCAGTGGACTGTTGAGGGGGGGGGGGAGTGAAATGCAAAGGGCTAGATCTCAAACATACAGCTGATGTAATGACCCTCATGTCCATTTGAGCATTCCTTATACTGGGTGAGGTACATTACATTGTCAAAATGATATTAAAAAAAGGATACGTGGACGTCAGGTGTTTGTGAAATGCTCTGGGCATAGTCATGTGCTGACATGTTCGCAAGTCTTACATTTCTTCTTTTGTCAGTATGAATCGAAGTCCTCTCACCTGGACCTGTTTTGATCGTAGTTTGTTGTTGCTATGTAGGTTGGCGAGGTTGTTTGTAGGTTAAGATAGGTGGGTGAATGAATATGTTTCTATCATGGTGCATATAAATATTAGGCAATGCGTATGAGCAGGTGGGAAAGCATTGTTCATGTAGGTAATATTATATCCGGAAGAGATACTTGGGCTATCTATTTTCATCCTTTGCAACTTTTTTGATGTCTGGTTATACCCAGTCACCAGCTTCATGTTGCATAGTCAGCAACCAACCTCGCACTAATGAAACCGAAAAGGCGTAAAGAGCTGTCTATGAGTAGGTTTACTGGCTGTGCACTTCTTTAACCCAGGCTGTGCTGAAAAGCTGTGTAATACGGCAGGCATATGCTTACAGGGGTCCATGTTAAAATGAATAAGAAGTAAAGAGTGACTCACTGTGAGCGCTCATTTGCATGTCATTACCCAGAATCCCAGGCTGCAGTGGAAGCATTGTACAGTAAGCTAAGAGATCATGGAGAAAGACGGTTGCAGACCTGTCTGAGACATACAAATGTACCCACAAGTGGTATTTGTATTTTCTGTACATTCTTAGAAAATAACTTATTGCCCCTGCATATACATGTAGAATAAAATAAGACAAGCTCTTAGCAAAAGTATCTAGTAACAAATCTGAAGTTACATTAACTTTTTCTGTTAAGATTTACATAAACATAGATTATCAGCTGCACTTACCAGAAGAATACTTTTTTTTCAAGTTTCAAGGTAGAGAGCATGGAGGACTGTATTAAAAAAAAAACTACTTGACCTAGTCGAACAGCCTTGTTATATAAGGTCAATGTTGATGATCGCGATGTAGTCAGATGAAAAATGCCATTGATATATTTGCCATTTTCCAGCCAATCACTTCAGACATCATTGAAAAAGGCCCTAAGAGTACTGCACCGACACACTTTATTCGAGCAAATACCCAGTATGTACCTGGCAGATACCTGGAATGCGCCGCTCCTCACCTCTGACAAGCCCCGTTGCGTTTGCCTTCCCAGCCTGGGTTCATGCCTTGCTGACGGGCGGCTGATCTGTTAAATGATAATGATTAGGATTTAATAGGTTGCAATGCTTCGCGTGTCTACCAGATGGCATAAATTCATGAATTGTAATGCAGTATATATATATATATATATACTGTGCAGTATTGCAGCCAGCGGGAATAAAATGCTTCAATCCCTGCCTGGAAAATAACGCAATGCACTTGGGCAGAAAACAGTCACAAACCTCAATACACCCGGGTATACCCGAATTCGTGGGACTAGCCGAGCTCGAATAAAGTGTGTCGCCAGTGTAAATGCACCTTTAAATATACATTTTATTATGCATTGTTCAAAATATGCTGACAAATTAGGAAAGGACGGCACCTTCACATGGTGTTCTGCAAGGTAAAGGAACAGGAATTAATCTTCAAGAGTGTACACTCCAGTCTTCAAGAGAAGACCCCCCTCCCCCAACAGGTCAGGTTTTCAGGATATCCCTGCTTCAGCACAGATGGCTGAATTAGTGGCTGAATTAGTGGCTCAGTCATTGACCTGACCTGTTGAGGGGTCTTGAGGACTGGAGTTGAGCATCACTGATCTAGATGACATTTGCTGTGGCATCTGATCTCCACATTATAAAGGGAAAACTAAGTCAATTAATTATGCTGTAATGGCTTGGTCGGTAACCTCTAAACCAATATTTGCAGGCTCACGAGTTACAGTATATGTATTAGCTGCTGATTTGTATCTACACTAATTAACTAGGACAATACAGTATATTTCACATAATGCTCAAGTTTTGCACTTAAGCACTACAAATCTCCATTTTAATAGTCTTTTTACTTGCTTATCTTTAGGTTTTTGTATAATGTAAACAATAAACAAAGGAAATTAACATGTTATTTAACAGTATTGACCATTCTACATTCTTCAGACTGCAAGAACTAGATGCAATCATTCCAGGGGAAAGACCGTAAAAATGGCCATATTGTCTAGAGGTGTGAAGAATGAGAAAGCATATTATGACCATACATAATCTGTTGATTGTATTACTATGATATATATGCTTTGTGAACAAATTGATTGCTCTGTATGCTCTGTAAGACACGTGACCTGCGGTAAGCCCTTTAAAAGTGGGTCTATGCTTGTAGATTATCATTTCCCTGATGAAGTGGTGATTCCGCAAAATGCTTAAAGGTTACATTTTGTGTGTTTAGCATACTCTTTTGAACAGACTCGCGAGGTTCCTTTTTGTCCGCTGCAGGATTCCGGGCGCTGACGTTTTCACCTGGAGGTACCGCTGAAGGCCATTGCCGGCAGGCCCGCACGCTGCAAACACAGTGGAAATAATAGATGTAGGACAGTGCTACTTGGGACCGTGAGAGTTTTACATTTTGTATTATACTGTAATAAATGTGAGTAATACTATCTACGTGCTTTGGATGAAAATATTTTAAACTATCACACTATTGGTGTTCCTCTGCACTTTTTTCTTTGAATATATATATATATATATAGTATGTATGTGTAGCAGGGTAGTCCTCTGCACCTCTAGGGGGAGCTGATGCAGCTCTTTGGACTCTTAGGCGGAGGTGCAGATGCTGGAACTCCCACAGGACTAGGAGAGGATATCCCCTGGGGAACAGGATATCCTCTAGAGACTGGGAACCGCGTGTCAGTTCTGGCGGGTCCCTTGAAGAAGACGGATGTGTCCGGGGAGTCAGTAGGCGACCCAGGACTAGACCAGCAAACCCCATAGGCCCGCGTTAGGCCCTGAGCCATCCTAGTTGAGTGCTGTAGGGACGGCCATATCTGAGGGACATTCCTCGTAGTTGAACACCAGCGGAGCAGAATGATTCATTGAGGAATACTACCGTGCGGCTGCCGGAAGGAGCGAAGGGCATATTGTTGGGAGGCCCCGCTACGTGGGATCACGTATACCGCTCCCGATATCTACAGAAGATACCCTGGCTACGGCATTGTAGTCAGGAAGGTACCAACGTGCACCTCCAAATACACCAGGTAGGGTAGTGCTGCCCTCACATACATTTGGGGTTACCTTCTTGGACACCCAGCCTATTGGGGTTCCCAAGGGCAATTGGGGTACACTATGGGTTGTGTGCTATTGTTATTACTGTGCTACTGCATTACTGTATATGTATCAGGAGGGACCTTCCGGTAAATAGTGTTGTTTATCATTGCTGTGTGTTGTGGTTATTAATGTATTTGTTGCCGTGAGAAGCCATCCCGCCAACGCTGGGATCCTCACGGGTGGAGGCACTGCACCCGCACCCACCAAGCTCCCAATAAGCGGAGGCCCAGGCCTTCTGTGAGCCTGCAGGTTAGTACCATAACGTAGCAACATGCAAATCTCACTGGGGGGGGGGGGGGGGAATAGGTGGTGTTACATATATATCCGCTGGAATACGAAATGTTCAGGAATAGCTTTGGATTTTGGAGTGCCTGTCCTGTTTTCTCATATCAGATATGCTGCCTTGCTGATACCTGGACAGTCTGCACCCTATTACCACCTTTATCTACACATATGCGAGTGCCTTGTTTTCTCGACTGATTGACATATATATAAGGGAAAAAAAGAGAAAGTGCACGCTCCTAGTGTGATATCGTAAGGACGATTTAATGAAACAAGGTTAAATTGCATTCATCAAACTCACAAATGCCAGCAGGAGGAAAACAGCAGGTGGTGGTACCTGCGGCAAGAGAAGAAGACTGAGGACCATTTGAGCGGAGCAGGGCAGCACAGGAGGACGGCCAGGGAGAAAGTCTTTACTGACTTCTGGGGTCTGACGCTGTTACAGCACAGCTTCTCCCCGGCCGTTCTCCTGTGCCACCATGTTCTGCTCACATGGTCCTCAGTCCTCTTCTCCTGTTACAAGCACCTGCTGTCTTCCTCCTCTACTGCCCTGCTCTGGTGACATGGTCCTCGGTCCTCTTCCCCCACCGCCAGCTGTCTTCCTCCTGTGCTGCCCTGCTCACTCCCATGGTCTTCAGTCCTCCTCTTCTGCCGCCGTCCACCGTCTTCCTTGCTGCCCTGCTCCACTGAAGCCAGGTAAGTGAACGGAAGAGGAGGGCGTGAGAGGAGGAGGGGGGTTAGAGGAGGAAGAGGAGGGAGGTGAGAGGCAGCGCATGCTCAGTCGCTTTTTTGCCATTGTACAGTACAATTAAAAAAATTCTGGGCTGGGTGCGAGTCCCTTTTTTATCTGGCGAGTAGCATTTTGTACAATTTGTCGAGCCCTGTATATGACAACACTCTATATAAAAAAATCCTGTAGGACTTGCACTCTCTAAAGCAAGACTGATAAACTTAAAACTTGGGCAGGTAAATGGCAGATAAAGTTTAATACAGATAATTGTAATGGTACTGTATGGATGTGGGATGCAAGAATATACAGGCTGCATACACATTAAATGGAACAAAATTAGGTAAATCCTTAGCCCTTTGAGTGCCTGAGGGGTAACAGCACCAGAGTGTAATGGCCTCTCCAGCATTAGCGTAACGTGACCGATTCTCCAAAGCGACCACACGAATGCTCCCTCACTGATGACAAAACGAAAGGTAAAGAGTCTTCTCTTCTTCCGTTCTGGAGTGCCAGACCTCATGACGTAGTAGCTATGTCTATAGGGCACCCAAAGGGTTAATGGAGAAAGTTTTAGTACTGCTTGCAGACAGGAGGCTTGCCAATAGTGCTCCATTTCAGGCAGTAGCTGCAGAGGCCAATAGGATATTATCATGCATAAAATGTGCTATGGGTGAAAGGGAAGATAGCATAATTGTTCCACTGTATAAATCCTAAGACCACACCTTTGAATATGAAGCAATTTTGGCACCTCTCCATAAAAAAGACATTATGGAAATGGAAAAAATGTAAAGAAGAGCCACCAATATAATAAAGGGGAGGTCTGACTTGTGAGAAAGACTATTCAAATGATGTTTGTTTACATTAGAAAATAGGCATATAAGTGGGGATATGATTACTGTTTACAAATATATTCAAACAGCTTTTCACCCAAAGGACAGTACAAATAACACGGGATCATCCCTTCAGATTAGAGGAAAGGAGATTTTAAAGCAGCAAAGAAAAGTGTTCTTTATCGCAACGGTAGTCAAATGTGGAACTCACTACTCACTAATGGACAATACAGTAGATGTCTTTAAGAACAGTTTACACATATTTTTTTAGAAAGGAAAGGCATATGCTGAATAAATTGGTGTTGATCCAGGGAGAAAGCTGATTGCCATTAGTGGAGGTTAGGGATGAATTTATTATTCCTCATATGAGACTTAATTGGCCAATGTTTAAGGCTGCGCTTATAGTGCCGGCGACATCGCGTCAAAACTAATACATTGAATACGTCACATGCGCTTATAGTAAGCGCGACGGAGCGACCTATATCTCGGTAGTCCGTAGAATTAGATTTTTACAGCGATGGTCTCACCATGTGACGGGCTATAAACCAATCAGAGAGCTTCTGATGCATGGAGAGGGGGGATGTGTGTGATTGTGTGTGTCTGTCAAGTGAAACACAGTATATTAACAACTTTAAAATAGTAAATTATCCCGTAATTTAAAGTAAGCGTAAACTCAGCATAAAAACAGAAATTACAACTCCTCTCCGTTTCAGCCTTCCCCCATGCTCTTATCTCAGCCCCTCTGCCTTCCCCCTTGCCTGACGTCACTCCCCTTGTAGCAAGAGATGTCTCCAAAAACTCAAATTACAACTTTCGCAAGGGCTACGGAGACGGGAGACATCATCCGTAGCCGGCACTATAAGCGCAGCCTTACTGGGTATTTTTTTAGTTTCGTTTGCCTTCCTCTGGTTCAATATAAATGATATAATATTATTTTATTGCAAATTGTACAGTAGCTGTGTCCTGTGATTTGAGTTCCGTTTAATTTGTTCATTCCAAACTCACAATCATAGAGTGTACGTTTTTCAGCAGGGGTTACTTTTCTTTCTATATGACTTGCACTACTTAAATATATACATGCATTGTAAAATAAAAAAATATATACATACAGTCATGAACCGTAGCTTACCCATCAATTTCCCTTTAATCTTATTTTGTTGATCTAACCTGGATACCTTTTTCTCATTCTTACTTTCTTCTGTTGCTATATTATGTTCTTATTCTTGCTGCTCCATATAAATATTTGAAAAGGCAGTCAGACCTTCTCTTTTTGCAGAAAATAGTATATTTTCCATACTTTCTGTTCTTACATGTGTTGAACAAACATTTTTGTTTGCACATTTATCTGACTGGGGAACATGTGCAAGGATCATTTGTGGTCTGCCTCTGGGGAATTTTTCATAACTCAATGCCCAGCACTGCTAGTCTCACTTCTTTCTTTTTATCAATGGGCCTCATTAGTGTCTTGTATGATACATGGTGTTTTCTAATTTTAATTCGGTTTATATCCTCCCTAGTGTAAACCTCAGTCAAGCATGATTTAAAAAAAAAAAAAAAAATGAAAATAACCGAGCCAAAAGTAAAACGATCTTGAAATCTCAATGTTCCAAAACTATTTTAATAGTTACGTAACAAACATTTTTAAAGTGTTCTCCATAAGTTATAAACATTTGTATTACTGTAAAGGTGCACCACAAAATAAAGTAATTGATACTACGGACCATCAAGTCAAATAAATAGGAAATCAGCACTGTCATTATAATAAGTATTTTTTAAATCTTTTTTTTCCCCTTCTTTGCACAGATTCAAGAAAGTTCAAAACAGACTAATGTCGTAAGTGCAATTATAGCTGCGTAGAAATTCATGAATGTCAATCACACCAATCAATAATTATGTGAAACTGGTCCATTTATTGACAAATATAGCCTGTGAAATAGGAAATTATTTGTTACCCTGATGCTTCCTCTATCATAAGACAGACAATGGGATTACCATTCAGCTTTGTGCTTGTTTTTCCATCAGTCCTCACCTGTCAAAGGATAAGCCTGGTTAAACAAGAAATACATGCTTATTATTTTGCATGCATTGTTGCTCGAGGGCTCCTTTAAGACAACACTTTCACAATACAGCTGCAGGACAACTTAAGAACTCAGTCTATTAGGAACTGCTACTTTCCATCTGTGCTTTAGTGAAGATTTATTAAAACAATCCTTCATATAAAAATGGATATAAAAAGTTAACACTACATTAATTTGATAGAAAGTGTTCTGCAAAACTCACGTTGAAAACCAAATTGAAATCCGAAGCTCTTTATTGTTAAATTAACCTCAAAGTGTTATATATTGCAACAGGGTTCTTGCCGTTCATAGTTCTGCTAGATAAAGCAATCTACAGCAACAGGTTGTGCCTAGTAGAAAACTTCAGCGTGTGCTGGGAATAAGATACAGGTGAAAGAAGAGATTGAAAAGCTGGTAGTGGGTTTGCCATGGTGGTATGCAAACAGATATAAAATATGGCTTGATTCTGCACTGACTATGGGCTCCCCTAATAAGTTTCCTGAACAGCATGGTTTCAAGTTGATGTTCTCATATTTATGGACTTCCTTATTACGTGAGAGGTAGAACCGCTAAGGTTGTTATGGAGTTAACTACATAAAAAGTATAAATAAAAACCTACAATTTCTAGTTCTGTAATTTTACAGTGGGAAAGATTGCATGCATTGAAAAACAATGTCACCCTAAAAGTGATAGAGCACTGGTTGAATTGTGCATCAATATCGGCCCAAGTTTAATCATCAGAAAGACTCTAGAGGAGATTCCCAAAAGTGTGATAGCTATGGCCCATAGCTAGTGGCAAAGATGCAAAATCTTTTCTTTTGTATTACCCCTTCTAGAGATACAGTACTTGCTGGTGCATACTGTACATTGATCTGGCTAATGCAATGTTTTTAGTAAAAAACCTCCTGCGTCAAAAACACAAGCTGTGTGATGTATCTCAAAAGTCTGGCTGAAATGCATTGTTTGTTTTCCCTGCTGAATCGAAACTTTTAAAGCTTTTCTTCTTCTTTGGTTTTACATTGGTCTCTTGCTTTGGCAGTCCCCATTCGTTCAAAGCAGAATCTGCAAAGGTTGAAGGTTCTATGTCCTGAGAAGCCACTGTGTGTGACCTAACGTCCGATGGTCCAGCCAACTGCAGCCTTTTCCGTCTTGTTCCACTATAACAGTAGACAAAAATAATTACTTTTTATTGCACTTTCAAAATGTAATTTTTGTCACATAGAGAAACGAAAAATGTGCAACGCTTGATGTTCCATAAATAAAGTAAAAACATTTACAACCTTACTCCAAATTTTTTTGTTAAACCCAGAAAGGAAAGCAGTATAACAAGGTATAAAAAAGTAAGGTTATCATGACTACTTGGTGAATTCTAATAAAGTAATGTGGTCCAGCTGTTGGTGCCCAGTAAAATGAATGAGGTTACACTGTGCTGTTAGTCACACCTACATTAGGCCTAATGCCTGATATACTGTGTTTTCTTCATAGTTAGGCATAGATTCACTAAAGGCTTTAAAATAACCAATAATATTTGGATATTAAATAAATAAATAATGCAGGATATGTGTACTGTTTTAATGCTGATATTTATAGTGCATATACGTGCAGAAAGAGCCCTTTTTGCTCAGATATTCATGTCCCTGTATTCTGTAAGCCCTTGTTGCATGTCCAAACCATGTGGAAAACGTTTTTTAGAAGCAGTTTCTTTCCAGCTCTGCAAATCCGAGTGGTAAGAAAAAAATATGTCGAACTTGCAAATTTTGCAAATAATTCTAATAGCTCCGTTAACTCAAAACCGCTTCACATAACGCGCAGATTTTGTCAGACTCGACAGACACGAAATTGCATCATATTAAGCATGTAGTTAATATGCCCAAATAACTATTCTATTGTACTTTATGCCCTTCTACACAACTTTCTAACTCATGATGTACATTGCTGCCAACATTTTGACCCCTATATAAATATAATTACACTCTAACACATGATATGCCTGATTAAATGATAAGTGGCCTGATTAAAGGGCACAATGCCTAATTATCTGCCTATTTAACCCACATTTTATGTGAAGAATTAAAAAAAAAAAAAAATATGGAGCACTTCATGTTGTTGAACATGTTTTTTCAAATCCAAAAAAAATTCTGCTAAATTTTATATGAACTCAATTTTTTTCAGAAATTGTTATTTAATTCATGGTATTTACAGTCTTAATGTAAACAAATTTAAAGGCCTTTTGGGTGTTGTTGGTGACGTTATGTTACTTCCGCTTCAAAATAAAACAGTACAAGTTGCGCGGATTGCCCGTTTAACCAGGTGGAATGTCTATTTTAATAGACGCGACTTGTGTAACAGAACACGGCTAGTTGTCAAATTCTATTCCGCTACTTATAACCAAATCACGCAGTGTGCAACTAAGTTTGCAAAAATCTTCTAACAATATTGCTGAGATTCGACTGCCTGTAGCTCAGTTTTTAAGATATCCAGGTTGATGGTGTTATTTTTCTCCTTTCCACTATACCCATCCTGCACTATGTGCACAGTACAGTATATACAATCAAAAGATATATCACAAAATGCTGACCCGAATATAAACTGGTAAAGCACTTGCGTCACAAACCCCTATCTTGGACTCATTTATAAAATGGAGCAGGTTCTAAAAACCTGTTTGCATCTATGTCAATTTTAGAATAAGGAGGGAGGGAATGAGGAAATTATTCTGACAAACTAGACATATTGTAAAACATATGTAAATGTTTACAGGCATACCCCGCATTAACATACGCAATGGGACCGGAGCATGTATGTAAAGCGAAAATGTACTTAAAGTGAAGCACTCCCTTTTTTCCACTTATCGATGCATGTACTGTACTGCAATCGTCATATACGTGCATAACTGATGTAAATAACGCATTTCTAACAGGCTCTATAGTCTCCCCGCTTGCGCACAGCTTCGGTACAGGTAGGGAGCCGGTATTGCCTTTCAGGACGTGCTGACAGGCGCATGCGTGAGCTGCCATTTGCCTATTGAGCGATATGTACTTACTCGCGAGTGTACTTAAAGTGAGTGTCCTTAAACCGGGGTATGCCTGTATAATCCCATTTTTTTTAAATTCCAGCATACAGTACCTGCCTCTAATTTGTTGGTACCTAAAAATGTGGTGTCATTTTTAATGATGGAAATGAATGTTAAACACAGAGAAGAACCCTTGCTCAGCTCATGTAAAGATATGAGATGTATGTATAACGGAGGTGCTCAAAAGGGATATGGCCACTCGACATGAATACGAAGAAGAAACTAGATCCCTTTAAATGACACTAATCGCGTCACTTAGAATTGAACTTTTATTAAATCAACCTATAATATAATTTCTTGACGTCGTTTGTTTGATCGCTATAATAACAATACGACATAGATGGCCCGCAGGGAGAATAGATGTGACCAGCTAACTTTGTGTCAGAATAATTCTTAATGTAATATATGATAGCAGACCACTAGTATCTGTCTGCAGACTTAGTAAGCAGGAGGTGTATAGTAACAGACTGCACAAATGTCTGTCTGCAGGCTGAGTGAACAAGAGGAGTCTCCCAGTATATGGCTATGTTTCACACTATTGTGCTTGTAACCATAGGATAGAGATTACAGTATGTAACAGTGAAGTTACTGCTACAGTATTTAGTTAGCCGGCATTACATCGCTAATCCAAAACGATCTAGTTGAAGAGGGTTAAATCGTTGTGTGTTTACAAGAATGTGTGTAGAAGTAATGTAAACACCTACAGTAATTGCTGCAAATTGTATCAGTTAGGGCACCTAGTTTTTATCTTGCTGAATTTAGCTATTAGAGGTAAGTTGTCGATGATAGCGTTTCTGGAGCAAAGCTCATGTTGTATTAGTGGTACAGTATATATTAGCTGCAGTTACTCTATTTTTATAATGCTGCTTTCTTGCCCTGCTACTTTCAGCAAAATATAGATCATAGCAATTGTTTAAACTATTTCCCCAATACCATCATTATATTGCCTTCCTCAATGAGGATCTACTCAAATAAACGATGGAAACAGTTTTAAGAAGAACATGCCATACTGCCATTCGGCAGTGCGCAAGAGCGCGAGGTGTATACGGACACCATTGTGGACGGCGCACTCTCTGCTGACGTCATTGCCAGCTGCAGTGTTTGATCGCTATAATAAGTATAGTGATAAAACAAACCCTGCATCGTATTTATTACTAGAAGTTATATTATATGTTGACAAAAGAAAAAGTTCTAAGAGACTCACATTCCAATTTGGTACAAGGGAGCTTACTGCCATATTTCTTTTCTTCTTATTCATGGAAATTAATGTTACAATTTTTTTTTAAACACAGGGAAAAGGTCTTCTTATAAACACAGGAAAAAAAAAACATGAAAACCATATTTAAAAAAGAGGAAATCAAAAGAAACTCCCAGGGAAATACCCCCCTCCCTCCTCCCCAAGAGACTTACTCCGAAGGTGATGCCCGTACTTCCTGATTCTTAAATCTCCTGTGACACGTGGGCCAATAGGAAGCCACGACTGATGACGTTTCAACTTCCTATTGACCCTATTGCTGCGGGTTAATTAAACTTCCATTTTGTTTCCCCAGCAGGGGATCGGACTAAGGGTACCTTGAGAGTTAAGTATATCAGGGGGGTCTCCGGAGCTGGAATTAATGCGGTACATCTTCGGAACCCCCCTACTTTCCAAGTATGCTTACATTTTTTTTCGAAATAGGTTGCTAATGTGAATTTTACATTTTCAGTCCATATTTGTTTTTTTTACCAACCAATCAGTAGCTATAGTACAACCAGGGTCGGATTAAAGTCTTTGTAGGCCCTGGGCACTCTCATAATCGTAGGTCCTTAAAGATAGATCTATAGATAAATATTTGCAAACAGTCCATTCCTATAATGGATGAACTTATCATTGAGATGGGCAGACGGCGAGCAGCATACGCTACACTGAATAAAAGGTTTAGTTTTCTTGTTGATAGATTTATGTCCAGTGATGGAGTGGCCTCTAGAACAAGGGCAGTAATAGATATACAGCCATCAGATTTCAAACATGCATTCACAGATGAATTTATTTTGTTCTCATGTATGTATGCAGCAGCCAAGAAATCTGTGGCAGAAATAATCAAGGCACAAATAGCAGACAATTTGGTGACAAGTTTTCCAAATGTTATCATTGATTTTAGAATGTATTTTGCCATTTTTGGATCAAACTGTGAAGTGGAGTGCTCTTTTTCAAAGCTGAAACATATAAAAAGCTGTCTTAGGTCAACCATGGGTGTAGACAGGATGGTGCACTCACATATCCCTGGTAAACTGCCACGGGTGCTCTGAGAAACCTCACCGTCATGAGGCATAGTAGACACCAAAGAGAAGACACAGCCCTCCAGTGGTTCAAGACCACACCAAAACGTAATTCTCTGTACAGTAATATTGTCTTAATATACCTTTTTGCAAAGACCACTGGAGTGCCATGTCTTCTGTTTTGGCCGACCATTGGATAGAAACGACTATCTTCACTTGCACTACTCTCAATTGAGAATGAGCTTTTGCAAAAATTGAAATTAGAACAGGCCTGTGATTTTGCTAAGAAAAAGAGCCGCAAAGTTAATGTTTAATGTACATTTATTTACGTCAAAGCTAACATCATTAAAGTTCATTCAGAAATCTAACGCTCTACATTGCACTGTTTTGTTATGCTGTTACGAGACTTTTTATTAATTCCTGATTATTCAACTTCACATAATATCTCACAATTGTATTTAATGTTACATGCATGTGTATATATACTTCAATATTTGTAGATTTATTATTATTATTATAATAACAATAAAAAGGTTTTGCAAAGTCATTCATTTAAAGCAAATGATAAAGTTTGATGTAGCAGTTTTTTCTTATTTTTGACTTATAGATTTTTTGGGGCCTAAATCTTTTTCGTAGGCCCTGGGCACTGTACCCTTTCTGCACATTGAATAATCCAGGCCTGGTTACAACAGGTCCCTAATTTTATAGGTTTCTTAGAACAGCCCCTCTGCTGAGAAGAGTTCCAACGTGATTCTGCTGAAAGGGACATTGCTTTTTGAAGATACTGAAGACAGTCATTAGCTGGAAGAGGCTTCTCCCCTGAAAGTCATTGATAGGTATTCATAGCTGCCAGCAACAATCTAGAAATACCCCTGATGTCCAGTGTTGACTCTTTTGAATTCCCGTGTTGGAGGAGGATGCGGTGCTTAAAGAAAGAAACATCTTTGCTGAATTAAAAGCTCAAAATATGAAGGGATGTATTTCTATAGTAGTGGATCTGTGCCAAAAGAAATATAAATAAACTGTTTACGTAACCTTTTCCCCCCTCCGTTTTGTTGAGGTAGCCATCTTTGATTTGTGATACCATTCATGTCTGATGTCACTTGAGAATCAATACTAATCACACTCAAAGTTGCTTGTATCCCAGATAATATCCAAGTCATAAAAGGACAGGCTTGTGTTCCAGAAAAAGAATCTTGATAAAGGTCCTGGTAACGGACTGAAATGTTGATGCATGAAAGTAATATTATACCATTCACACTGGAGTGCAAGCTTATTTAATTGTTTGAACACTAGACAGAACGTGGAGGAGCACATACAACACACGTTTATGGTGTAGTATGCGCAGAAAATCATAAAACCAAGCAGAAATCCCCTCACATATATGTGATTTTCACCAAATCGCATAAGACAGAGCATGAATCCATGTTGATGCTGGGTAACTCCCTCACTTAATAATAATAATAATAATAGCATGTTCTTGTATAGCGCTGCTAGTTGTACGCAGCGCTTTACAGAGACATTTTGCAGGCACAGGTCCCTGCCCTGTGGAGCTTACAATCTATTTTTTGGCGCCTGAGGCACAGGGAGATAAAGCGACTTGCCCAAGGTCACAAGGAGCCGACACTGGGAATTGAACCAGGCTCCCCTGCTTCAAACTCTCAGTGTCAGTCAGTGTCTTTACTCACTGAGCCACTCCTTCTGCCTGGAGGGCCCATATAGGGTTAACATGGGTATTTATAGTAAAAAGGAAGTGTGTGATGAAGTGTGTGAGGCTTCTGAAACACTTAGGGCTACCCAGCAGAGCTGGTAGCGAGACATCACCAACACGTGACTTCTGGTTTTCGGTGGCAGTACCCGGAAGTGGCCGCAAGTAGTAGCGCCGGCGGTCCTCCAATCACAAGACACACAACAGTTCCTGATCGGTCTTACAGTACATGCTTTGCTGGAAAGCACTTATAAATATCTGCTTGGTTTTATGATTATTCTTTGCACCAATAAAGAATTAGGTGTGTTGTGTATGATCCTCCACCTTTTGGTAGTTGGCGTGCTAAAAAAAAAAAATCCTCTTTTAGTTTGATAAACCAGAGCTATGGTGTGGAAATGTGGTCGACCAAAATTCTGCCATTTTCGTAGCCCTGATATAGATAATATATATATATATATATATATATATATATATATATATATATATATGTATATATATATATATATATATATATATATATATATATATATATTAACACACATTCCCAAATAGCTCAAACTCCTACATATATATATATATATATATATATATATATATATATATCAGTGTTCGACAAACCTATACATTTGCTCGCCCCGGGCGAGTGGATTTAACCCCCGGGCGAGTAAATATTGGCCCAAGCAGCACACGTTTGGTATTAGGTGGCGAGTAGATTTTTTTGTGTGGCGAGTAGATTTTTTGGTATTCAACTTAAATTTGCTGGTTAGTAGGCAGAGGAACAAAAACAAGTGGAGTAACTTCCCATCATATACTGAATGGCGTCAAAGTAGACAAATTATAGATTAAGTCATTATTTTGTTACTCATATTCATATATTTGTTCTAATCAAACAGTGATTGAATGCCAACCATTTTCAGATAATTGTTATGGAAAAAAAAAACTTAGGCTTTATTGTTTTAAATTAAAGGTCCTGCCTAAAAAAATAAACAATCAATTTGTAAATATACACTGTGACTAGAATTGTGTCAAAGATGTCAATAAATAGGTTTTCATACAATGTTAAAGCTGCAGTTTAAGCTGCAGTTTAAAAAAAAAAACCACACATATATATATATATATATCCCATTCAATATGTGCATCAATACAATCTGCACACTGACAAGTGATTAGCTAAGCTGCAGATCGATCCGTTCTCCTGTAATTGATCGCTTGCTCCGGGTTATTTAATTCAGTTCTTGCACAGCATTCTGGGCAATGTTATCCTGGAATATGATTGATTGGGCAATTATTAAATACAATTGGTGCACTGCTAGAGAGAGGGTGGGGCTCAAAAGCCAGAGCCTATCAGAAAGGGAAGGGGCTGTCACTTTGAAAATGCTTCCTACATTAGAAACATTAAAAATGTCTTTAAAACATTATTTTAAATGCTACAAGTATTTTCTCATAGTACAGAACTGATTTATTTAAAAAAAAAACACACATGTAGGATATTGCTAGAACTGCTGCTTTAAAACTAAAGACAAACAGGCAATTGCAAGAACACAGTTTATTCTGTTCCTTTCAAATCAAGTTTTCTTAAAAAAAAATTGATGTCAGCTTTATATATATTTTATATTTCACAAATTAAATACTTCCAGTACTATGCCGTATTGATATTAATGTGAATGCACACAACTGGCACAGCATACTGTACATTAATAAACAGAAGCGCACAGTTTCGGTGGTGATAGGCATATCAGCTTTCATATTCCCTTCAATTTTTTGTGTGTACTTTTCAAGTTAATGGTGTCACTAATTAAAGCGCCTTCAGCAGATTTCGAAGTTCAAAATTCTCACGTTACAAAAATAGTAAAATGTTTTATATGTGCATATTTCTGTGTCACATTGTAAAAAGTGAAACATATTTTGGACCAATGTCTCTTACTGTGTCACAGGTGAGTCTACATCTGTTTCATGCTGTGACATCAATTTCAGATCCTTTGTATTGCTGGGGACTACCGACATCTGCAAACACACAAATATGTATGGTAGAAATAAGAAAGACAAGGAGGCCAACTCTATGTGTTTGAGAAACCCACCAGCTTCCTGGATTTGGAGAGAATATACCCCATTTCAAACAAGCTGTGTCACTTGGGGTCTGTTTACCCTTATGTGGTTACAAGGAAGGAAACAGACCCTGGCCCCACTTTGCCTCTGCTAGGCATTTTTCAGGTGAGAAGCAAGAACTACAAATTGCTCAAAGACAAATCTTACATGCACCTGGCCTTTTACCAGTTTAAATACATTCTTTTAATGTAAACCACACACGCTTTCAAAATATCTACAATAAAAAGAAATATAGCAAATACAATATTATCTTGCTTCTGAAATAAGCTCACAGAAAGATTTACTATGCGGCAGTCTGGACAACATCGGAAGACACGGTATCCCAAGGCTCTCTGCCGAAGCCTGGATAAGCCGTATCGCCATATTTAGTAAGTTACGTACAGCAGTTACTGTACTCGGTAGATGAGGTTGAAAAAAAGACATAGGTCCATTGCGTTCCACCTATGTTCAATTTAGACAATGGAGATGCTCATCCTATATTTGTAAGTTGTCTTATGGAAATCAGACTGTGTTTTCTAGAACTGCATTTACAAGTTAATAACAAAGCAGGAATCTTTCCAAAGGGGCTGGATGAGCAAACATTACGTAGGAGGGCAGGAAGATTATTTTAGTGGAATTCTATTTAACCATTACATTTCTATACAAAAAATAACTGTGAATATGACAAACGATCTACCATTTGCAATATATACATATATTATCATTATCTTAGCTGAAAAGTGAGTTTCAGTATGAAAAATTGCACTTCGATGCTTAAGCAACTGCAGTGAAATTAGCAGAAGGGGACCAAGGATCACTAGCCCATCGCGAGCTGGGTTTGGCCCACTGTGAGCTGAAGACCCATGTCATAAATTGAATGAGAAGTAAGGTGTCTTCCGTTACCAAATGGTGTCATGTGGAATAGCGCCACTTAGTAAACAATGGCCATATTTACACATTTATTGTAGTTCATTTACAACCATCAGATAAAGCATTTACAAGCAAGAATTTACACAAGTTTGTTTAAGCAAAGTAAGTAGTCCAAGCAAAATGTGTATCTCAATCCATGTTCAAGGTTAAAGTAGTCTTACCGGATGATCAACTATTAAGGTAATAAGAACGGAGGGGCGCTCACCCGATAAGATGACTTTATCTACAATAACTGTGCAACTAACTTTTTTTTGCAATCTAGGTGGCGCTTGAAATTTTTATTTTCCATTTATTTTTGGGAAATGGTGGATTCTCTATTTGTACCTGCGTCCAACCTTACAGTTTGTTGTTAACTTTAAAAAAATTTTTTTAATACATTTTCTCTTATTTTAGTGTGCTTTACACTTTTATCTGTATGGTTAAAAACGTAATACAAAGATTGACAATCTTTTTTAAAGAAAAATCAAAGTGCAAGAGTAAACAAACCATTTAGGAAGTGAACATTGAAGCAAAATTAGGAAATGCAGAGTTAGGCCTCGTTTATAGTGCCGGCGACGGATGACGTCACCCGTCGCCACTGGCGAAAGTTGCACATTAGTTTGGAGCGACGTCGCTGGCGACAAGGCCAGTGATGTCACTGCTAGAGAGAGGGTGGGGCTCAAAAGCCAGAGCCTATCAGAAGGGGAAGGGGCTGTCACTTTGAAAATGCTTCCTACATTAGAAACATTAAAAATGTCTTTAAAACATTATTTTAAATGCTACAAGTATTTTCTCATATACTGCAGAGTGCAGTATAAGCGCAGCCTTACAGACCCATAACACTGCCTGATATTCCTTGAGTTTAGCACTCAATAACACATTATATCAATACCACATATCTTCTGTCAGAAGACTCCAGAAAGGGATTTTTATATGATTTGTGACTGAAAATGTAGCTCTATCATATGAGCCTATGGTAGTAATATTTTTAATGGAATGAAATCCTGCCGATTCACAGCTTTCCTTTTTTAATAAATAGACATTTTTATCCAATTTTATGTTCTTTTTTTAGATTGTTCTATACGTTTTGGATATGTTTCTCTCCTGTTTTCTCTCCCCTTTTTTGTTATGTCACTGTGAGCTGAAGAAGGTGGGGCCTTCAATTCCACATGCAAAGTACCCTCATTTTATCCTGATTAGTCCTTTGACAGGAACAGTTTCTGTAACAGTAACAATGACGATGTTTTTAAGCGATGTTGTCAAATGGCTCTACTGGAGAGGTAATAATGGATTGATAAGGGCAATCTTCGCTTAATGGTTGCTTATGTTTGTTTAAAAAAGCCAATTATGTTTGTAAGTAAAACTGTAGTCCAATAATAAACTCACAAGGAAGGGCGAGTATGCAGGATTTTGAGTCAGTCATACATTGTGCACTGAACAATTTCAGAAAGACCCATATGTCACATTCAGTTTTCATAATTAGCATACTTAATTATCATAATTTGTTTTTATCATTGCAGGACCTAAATATGTAGTATATAAATATATAAAGAGTACAGTTACAGTGGCCGCCGAGCTGATTCTTCAGCGGCCGCCACCGCAATCTGCGTCCAGGCGTGGCTGGGTCCCGCCGCGTGCCGTGCGTCACTGATGCGCGGTCACGCGTGCCAGGGAGCGTGCGCACGTGCCCAGGGTTCACCCGAAGGTGGTGGCGGGGTAAGGGGGGTTGTGGGAGCAGAGGGGGACCCGGAGAAGCAGAGGCAGAGCAGAGCCAGAGGTCGCGAGGGGAGGGGAAGGATGCAGGGAAGATGCGGCTGGCGCTCGGCCAAGTTCAGCGCCAAGCCGCGGGACAAGACGGGTAAGCGTTAGAGTGAAGCTGGCCGCAGCAGTACATGCATGGTTGTTGGCTGTACAGCAAATGTGTGTCTTTCTATTGAATATTTACCCTCTGTGATATTTCTGCTACGTAATTTTCCTTGTGAAGAACAGGAGAATAATCTGGCACTGAAGTTGCAGATCGATCGTCCTCCTGTTGGACTGCAAACAAAACAAGACAACATGTACAGGTGAAATATATCTTATTTACAATTACTTCAGCTGTCTGGGGCAAAACAATCAGTTAAACCCACATTAGCCTACATTGGAAGGAGATGTTAACTTACTCTCAGCAGCCACATAATTTGCTGGAAAATAACCTTGTTGTCCATTTGCTAGACGGCCAAACCACCAATTGTCATTATCTTTGTACAACACATGGATAATGTCACTGCGATGGATGGTTAGCTCATCTGATCGATGCGCTGTGTAGTCATACAGAACCACGACCTAAAAGAGAGATAAGACCACCACAGCTTTATCACATTCATGCCACAAAGAAACCCCTCAGCATTTACTTCCTCTCACAGAAAAGCAGCTGAAACCAAAGCTGTACCTTGGTAAGAGTTGAGGCTTTGTAAACTTTTGCTAAAAGGATCAAGGTGGTGGGAACACAGCAGGAGAAGCATGATAAAGAACTGTGGGAAATATTAGAAATTGTTTAGCCCAAGACTAGTTTCAAAACAGCAGCTGTTAGTTTATTGATTTATGTAGAAAAATACATAAAATATGCACACTTTCTTAGAATTCTTTTACACCAGTTTAACTCTGTAGCAGCTAAACTAAGGGCACTTACCAACTTACTACAGTATACCAGTGTTTTTCAACCAGGGTTCCATGGGCATCCCTAAGGGTTTCCCTACAATTTTCTGGTCATTGGAAAATTGTACCAAATACAGAAGAATTTACAATGCATCTGATCTCAGACACGCTATTAGAGAGAGTGGTTGCCTGATGTTTGCTGCTAGCGATCAATAAAGTTTTTTTAGACATCCATGCGTTGGCTGCTGAAGTTGCTGTGATCCGCGGACCACCTTACCTCTTTCCCACGCTATTAGAGAGGGTTGGACTTTCACAATATAATTATAGGGACACACACACACACACACACACACACACACACACACACAATGTTTAGTGCCTGCAGCACAGACACAAGTGCTGTATTTACAAAGCAGTGCTGAATAAGGCACTATGCAGTTTATTGACTTGAATAAGCCGTCAGGTGCTTTATGGATTAGAAGTGTTCAGTAAATATGATCCAAAGTGACTTGCTCAAGGTTATAGGTTCTGTTACTTTAAAGGCAGCACCCTTTAGGTCACTTCTCCAATAAAAGGGTCTGTTTCCCTTTAAAAAAAAAATGCAGCGGCACCTACTGTACTTAGTACATATGTGATGAAAAGACACAGTACAAAGCAACCCATATAGACACCATGACACGAACTGTGACAATTTTTTTCAGCAAGATGTAGGGATACTAAGAAGGGTCTATACCTCTGCTCTGTCCAACTATCACTCAGAGAATTACCTATCAGTGTTTGGGCAAAGTCAATTTAGAATATTATTTGCCTGATTTCTTGTGAGTGACTTATTACACTAGTGGTCTGTCTTTTCAAACTCCAATAGGTAATTTGCGTTTGAGTGATATTTCCACCTACACGGACACACACAAAATAAAACATATTAGTGGAAAAAAAAAAAAAAAAAATGCACAAAAAATATGCACTCTCGCAGAAGAGACTTAAAATGTGCTACTGTATTGTGTTGCCTAGTAGTATTTTTTTTATTATATATATATATATATATAATCAAAAAATAAATAGACGATACCGTTCTGTGGCTAACGAAATGCTTTTATTTGTGCGAGCTTTCGAGATACACTGATCTCTTCTTCCGGCGATGTTACAATGAATGAAGCAAGGATAACTTAAAAACAGTGTCTCTTGGAATGTTATCTGTGCTTGTCCTTCCCCCGGTGTGGATGTGTTTTATGGCTAGAGGTGTCAAAGTTACACATATAACATTTTATTTGAATATATTACATATATGTTATTGGAATAAATAATTAATATTGATTGGTAATAATAGGAAAAGGAACAGACAAAATAAAAGCTACTTTGATAGCCGACATGGTAAGTACACATCCAAACAAAGTATTTGAATAGAAGTGTAATTAAGTAAATCCACCTAACTTTGGAAAAACAATGCAGCTGCCCTTATATCTGACAAATAAAGGAACGAGCTACTTTACAGTAGATGTTCTGTCCTAGCTTTGCGAAAGAAAACACTGATGCATGTTTTACAGGGAACTGAGAACATGTTTAGCAACGTTTGATAATGCGTTACAGGCACAAAAAAAACACACTGAATTCAATTAAAGCAGCAACACTACTTTCCACCTTTTATTCTGTTTTTTTTTTTTAATTACTTTTATATGTAAAGCATGTGACAATGTATAATTCTACATTATTACCTAAGCTGGCAATTATTTGGTGCTCCTGATATAAATATGTCAAAATCCTGAATGCAAGCCTAATGTAATGGCTCCTTCAGTCAGTGTAAGGCCGCGCTTATAGTCCCGGTGACGTTGCATCAAAACAAATGTATTGGATCCGTTGCATGCGCTTATAGTAGGAGCGATGCAACGGCTTGGTCGCGATCGCTGGAAGTCAATTAAATTAGATTTTTTTCAGTGACTGCAGCGTGACGCAGCGTCGCCGGGACGATAAGGCGGGCCTAAATCAGCAGTTCTAATGAATTCTTATATTATTAAGGTAACATTATCTATTATTAGTTTGCAGCTCAAACTGCTGGGAATATTGGCAACTAATTATCACAGCCAGGAAAGTGCTGCGAAGATCTTGCACTGCTTGGGAGATGGGCTAAAACCTGCTATAGCAATCAAAAGATGTTTTAAAACTCTTATAAAATTACATTTAAGGGTTCCAAGATGGCCGCTGCAGCTCCCACGGAAGCTCCCTCTAAAACGGTATTTGAGACGGTATAAGGTGACTTTTCCTCACAAAAAACATGCAAGATGTTGAATTTGGGGATGGAAATCCTTTCAACATAAATAAAAAATAATTTTGACATCTAATAATTTGATTGGGTAATTTTAGACCTACACAGAGGCAGTTGGAAGGGACAGAAAATGACAGTTGACAAGTGAAGGCAGCCTTAAATTCTACTTGAGCTCTGTGGGGACCCTATCTGGGCACACAGTGACCTCCATGTGGTTGTGACAGACTCACAAATCACATACACATTCTATGTGAGGGACTGGCAGCTCGCACAGCCATTTTAATCAGTGCCAACTGTCTCTGTCAGACTGTTGTGTGTTTAACTGCTGCAGATTCTGTGTTGGTATCCATGGAAACGCCCTTCTGACTTGTGGCAGAGTAAACAAATAAAAAAAAATAGCTTTAAGTGCCTCAAATTGTGAAAGAGTTCCAGATATATGCTGAATTAGATAAATAAAACCATCTATCCTTGTTATACAATAGCTACATATTACTGATGGAGTGCTTAATGTGACAGGGCAGCATTCTCCACAAGTAGCTGGGCTTGAATACACGCAAGGCCAAGGGCTGGTTCTCGTGAAGAAGGCCCCACCCTGATACCAAGCTTGAAACGCCCTCCAAACAAAGAAAAAAAACCATCAAAAAGTGAGTGAATACTCCCACATATGCTCAGAATAAAGCAAGGTCAAAAAAGATATGTATCAGATGGCAGCTACAGGCACTAAAAAGAATAAGGCTGATCCTACACCTTCAACAAAGTCACATTATCAGTTTTCTATTGAAGCTTTGTTTAAAGAACTAGCAAAGATGAATTTGACGATTAACGCTATTGATGAACGAACAACTTTAATTCAAAAGGATTTACTCACTTCTCAAAAATAAATACAAGAGTGGTTAACCAGAATTACTGAAGTAGAAAATAGAGTTAATATAATGGAGGATTCAATTGCATTAATTGAACAGATGGAAGGCCTTTTTTGCGCACGCTGGGGCGACCCAGCAATCGAAGGTGGTAGGTACCCAAATCATGACTGATGACAGTGACGGTACAGGGGCAATAGGGACTGATACCACACTTATGGAGTTGGCAGGTGACCTTAAACGAAAGAGTACACATAGTCCACCTTATACTAATCATTAGGTTGAGACTTACATTCAACTTACCACAAAAGAACTACAAAGATTGCAGATAGGGGGGCATAAGATGAAAGGTGGTTCCAGGCTCCCCAACTTATCTAAGTAGCTTTGGATAGTCTTAAAAAGAACCAAACCATAGTGATAAAACCGACAGACAAAGGGGGGAGCTATTGTGGTCTTGGATAGAATCATGTACAGAGCAGAGATTCTGGCCCAATTGGCTGACAGATAATTGCAGACTTTTGAAGGGAGACCCGACTCCTGGTATTAACACCAAAATTCAAAGGATCTTAGGGGATGCAGAGACACAGGGAATCATATCTAAACAACTACGATTGTATCTAACGGTGGAAGACCCTATGATCCCTGTGTTCTACACACTCCCCAAGATCCACAAGAGATTGGAAAATCTGCCAGGGAGGCCTATAGTGGCCGGAACCAGATCCATTTTCGAACCTATATCAGTTTTTTTGGATAAAATGCTCAGACCAGAGGGTAGAGATAGGGCCTTTGTACCTTAAAGACACTACCCATTTTCTCTTAAGACTCAGACAGCTCCACACTATTACAGAGGATGCGCTGCTGTAAAATGTTAGTATCCTCTACACCTCTATCACACGTATGGATGGTGTGGGGGCTATTTAGTTCTATCTGACCCAGCAGGGTTTCCTGAAACGTGCTGAACAAGATCTATTATTGGCACTTCACGAGAATTATTTTCTGTTTGAGGATGATTTTTATAATCAGACCAGACGTACAGCAATGGGATCTAATGTGGCCCCCATGTATGCAAACATTTGAATGAAATGTTTTGAGGAGCAATTCGTTTACATTCATCCTTTTTACAAAATGTTTGTGCGTACGTGGCTAAGGTACATTGACGATTTCTTTCTGGTCTGGTCCGGCTCCTCAGAAGATCTGTTCGTGTTTCTAGGCAATTTTAATACGTCCCTGCCTGCAATCACTTTTACCTTACATCAAGATATGCAGGAGATATGCTTCCTGGACACTAAAGTGTATAAACAGGAGAGCCAGGTACAAACTGATTTATTTACAAATATCACAGACCGCAATACACTCTTACACCATAGTAGTGTCCATCCCCCGAGTACTATTCACTCACTCCCTAGAAGCCAACTATACAGGGTAAAAAGAATAGTCAGTGAACTGGGTAGACTGAAGGAGAGATTAACAAACATGACCAATAAGTTTAAAACACAGGGATACCCTGAACATGAGCTTATTGGAGAATTTGAGCATGTATTGGGACTGGATATGGAGATTTTATTGAAATCGAAAGGGACCAAGGCAAAGATTGAAAGAATCCCATTTGTGAGCACATTCAATACAGAGAGTCCTCAGGTGAACAGGATCCTTAGAAAACATTGGCCCCTGATTGATTCTGATCCATTACTAGGTCAGATGTTTACTGCCCCCCTCTTGTGGCCTATAGAAAAGCTCCTACAATAAGGGATGCTCTTATACAAACTGATTTAGGTTCTGCAAAATCTTTGGGGTCACGTTTCAAAGGGGTGGCCATCAGAGGCACCTTTCCATGCCTTTCTTGTGCACAATGTGGAAATATGCAAAAGGGTCCATCGTTTACTCACCCATGGACAGGCAAAACATACTGGCTTAAGGATTATGCCACTTGTAATTCTGATTTTTTGGTTTATCTCCTTAAATGTCCGTGCGGATTGGCATACACGTAGGAGAAACAATACGTGAAGGCTAAAGAACGTATCAGTCAGCACAAGTCGACAATTCGCTGTAAGGTGCCGGACCAATCCATGTCTGCACATTTCTTACAGG
Organism: Ascaphus truei; assembly: GCF_040206685.1. NCBI lineage: Eukaryota > Metazoa > Chordata > Amphibia > Anura > Ascaphidae > Ascaphus > Ascaphus truei. The sequence continues at coordinate 262,227,567 of NC_134486.1, forward strand.
CTGGGCATAGCGTAAATCAGATCCGGTTCCAAATTATTGAGGTGGTTTCTAAACCTCGGAGAGGTGGCAATAGGTTGCGACTATTAAGGAAAAGGGAGGTCTTCTGGATTCGTGAACTGGGCACATTGCATCCAGGCGGCCTTAACAAAGAATATGACCTCACTAATATAGTGTGATTATTTTCTTGTAGATAACAACCTGGCCCAGGATTAACTTTGACCATTGGAGAGAGAATGACATCCAGGGTGAGTGATAAGAGCCGTATGATGCTTTCCTACTCAGTCCTGGCACTGTTGGCATCTATGTTTCCGTATACTAGGTCTAATTACTATCTTATTCCAGAGGCCTCCCTTGCTGATCCTTTCTGTACTGTGGAAGCGCATTACCTATTTAAGACCACTGTTTGCTGCAGCAGATTACCCTTGAATTACTGGAATGTGCAGATGATAGAAGTCGGACTGCCATGAATTTATGTAGTACCTGTCTGGTGTAGGGGTAAGTGACGAAATAGGATAGTATAGGATCTATCTCTGAACACGGTATTGATACATCATCTTGACTTTATCTGACGATGCTGGGTACCTACTCCAGAACTTTACTTTTTCTTCTATCTATCTCTAGCCTGAACTTTGACGATTGCATGAGTTCTCTGTGTGGAATCTTATTTTCTCCCACAATATATGATAACGAGTTGATGATGATGTGTTCTATATGTTATGTGAATTATATGTTGATTTTACATGATCTCTCACGTTTAGCAGATTATATCATGTAGATAATGTTTCTCTATGTTGTATGAAAATTACAGAGATTTTTTATTAGGGACTGTTGGGATGGTATATGAGATTTTTAATCCAGTGTTTATTTGGAAGCCAGATATTGCTAGTCTATTTGACAACTAGAACTGTATATGTTTCATATCTGCTATGAGGATGACGCCTGAGATGCTTTTTCATCTTTTTTGTGCAGGGGGTGTGCGTTTCTTAAACTGGGTGCAGCTGGCTGTGTGTCTGGCAGTATTTACTGCCTTGTGAACTTTCATGTTTTTTCAGGGTTCTTGTTTTTCCCTCTCTTTCATCTTTCCCTCCCCCCTCCCTCCCTGATCCCTCTTCCCGCCATGGATAAAGATGCGAAATACTCTGGTTAGACTGCAATGCGTTTTTGGGGATCTACTGCAAATGTACATATTTGTATAGTGTCGATGGTTACTAGGGAGACAGGGGGCATGGGATCTGGACGCACTGCGCATGCACGATTAAAGTAAACAAACGGGCAATGCTTCTGAAGGTGCAGCATGTGATCGTGCAAGTAATAAGGTAGGGTGACACAGCGGAGGCTTGGGGGCAATATTTATTAGAACATTGTTGTGAAATATGGATACATGTATGTTTTTTGACAAGTTTATTACGGCAACAAGTGCAGTTTACTCACCTGCTTGGGTGATTACACAGCAGGTGATAGGCGTTTCTGTATGTGTACTAGCCATGAGGATTGACTGCTCTGTGGTACAGTAGAAAGTTTAGTCAGCAGGGGCTTGATGCCAATTTAGACTGATTAGTTCACTATATGTATACCCAGTGTGATGTGCACTGGTGTAGGAGCTTGAGAAAGGACCGGGAGGTCTGAAACGTTGCTCCGTCCTATCTTGGTATGTACCCCTGATGCTTAAGATATAAATTAAAGTGTTCTACTTTTGATACTAACCAGTGAATGCTGCGGATCTTTTGGATTTTTGTGTATATACAGGCATACCCCGCATTAACGTACGCAATGGGACCGGAGCATGTAAGTAAAGCGAAAATGTACTTAAAGTGAAGCACTGCCTTTTTCCCCACTTATCGATGCATGCACTGTACTGTAATCGTCATAAATGTGCATAACTGATATAAATAACGCATTTGTAACAGGCTCTATAGTCTCCCCGCTTGTGCACAGCTTCAGTACAGGTAGGGAGTCGGTAATGCTGTTCAGAATGTGCTGACAGGCGCATGTGTGAGCTGGCGTTTGCCTATTGAGCGAGATGTACTTACTCGCGAGTGTACTTAAAGTGAGTGTCCTTAAACTGGGGTATGCCTGTATATATATTAAAAAGATCACTTGTGAGCACATTCACATGTCCAAGGCAGGTCTGCAACCCTGCCTTTCACCATTATCCCCAGCATACAGTGCTTCCACTGCAGCAAGGGATTCTGGGAAATGACATGCAAATGAGCACACAATGTCTCACCTTTTGTCTGAAAAACCATTGTTACATGGAGCCCATATAAGCTAATGCTCACTGTTAACACAGCTTTAAAGCACAGCATGGGAATCAGATGCAAAGCCAGAGAAACCATTCACAGACATATTTCAACCTTAATGGGTATCATCAGTGTGAAGTTAGTTGTACTGCTGGCTTTGCATTTTCAAGACTGTAGGGTTTACCATCATGTTTTAAGTTATGGTGGGTTAAAAAGACAACAAGAAACCTCCACCGTCTTGCATATAGCAAATAAAAAGATCACTTGTGAGAATATATATATATATATATATATATATATATATATATATATATATATATATATGTATGTATATTCCATTTATTGTCATTGATAGGATGTATTATGTTGTTTTGGTTTAAACAGAATATAGATGTGTTATTGATTTGTGTCAAGATACTTGAAGAAATTAACTCTTTAAGGTCAAAATGGGTTAAAAATCTAAATGCAGCTTTATTTTACAGGAATTAATTTTTTTAGAGCAACATAGGTCATCTTTTATCATATGGAAGGTTAAATGGCTTAGGAAATGATTGCATATAGGTAAGTATGTATAAGCACATACATATATGAATAACAACACCTTGAAGGTATATAAGTGAGGGGGGGGGGGGAGCTTCAGAAGTCATTTTAGGGGTTTATGTAGCCATTTTTTATTACTGTTATTTGGTTTTGTTGTTAAGGGGAACTTGCTTGCTTGCAGTTTGATTGTGACAAATCTAATACAGAGTGCTTTTCCTGGTAATGTACAGGTTAATAAATAAGAGCTTCAATCAGACTTAGAACTATGCAACTAATTTTGACAGATTTATTATAAATCATTCTTCCTGGTAATGCACAGGTTATTAAGAATTTATATTAGTGTTAGGTACCCTTGAGATGTGGTCTGCCGTGTAGTGGCTCAGGGGCTTACAACACTTTGGCCAAAATGTTAAACTAAAAGACCATTTTATTTAATAGATATCTATACATATATATTTAGGCACTGTACCGTGTATAAGTTTCACTGGATGTGCACTGTGCTCTGTCTGTGTTTCATGTTCTGTCTCTGGTTTTAAATATATATCGCCATGCTCAGTATCACTCCTCTGTGACACTTATATTTATATATATATATATATATATATATATATATATATATATATGTTGTGGTTATTTTGGGGGTTCAATATGAGCTTGTAGGTGTCCTGTATGTCTAAAATAACATCCTTTAATGTTAAAGGCCTCAATAGTCCCAGAAAAAGGAGGAAGATTATGATGTTATTTTTGGATTGAATCACGATAGTATGTGTATAGGAAACTCATTTTACCTCTAAAGAAGAACATTTTCTTAATAATAAGAAATATCCCACTCGATTTTTCTCATCTGTGTCATCGAAAAGAAAAGGAGTAGCCATTTTGCTTAAAAATGTTTTCCCATTGAACTTAAAAAGGAAGAAAAAAAGTTAAGGAGGGTAGATATTTAATGATAAAGGGACATGTGTTTGGGGAAATGATTACTATAATTAATATTTACGCTCCCAACACTAATCAGTACATTTTTCCATGACCTATTGTGGCACAATATAAGGAAGGGATCACTATCTGTTGTGGGGACTTTAATTTAGCATTAATGGACAGATCTCCGTCGAACGCCACAAAAGGTAACTCAGAAGCTGTACAATCAGAGGGTGAATTAAAACAACTGGGTATGATTGATTCATGGTGTATGTTAAATCCTAGAGGTTCAGATTATAAATTTTATTTTTCTCATGATACCTACTCTAGGATCGACCATATATTTATATCCAGTCAAGCCTCACATTTGTTAACACATGCAAATATAGATTGTATCTTAGTATCAGACCATGCTCCGATATCGCTTTGTTGAAAATTGTTCCCGTTTCACCAGACATTTTACTGGAAATTGGGTTTTAATTTACACCAAGACAAAAATATTAAAGAGGAGATTAGACAGTATATAATTTCATACTTTGATTTAAATAGACCGGAAGTTACTTCTCCTAATGTGTGGGACACATTTAAAGCAGTAATTAGAGGTAAACTAATTTGTGTATCTACAAGAATTAAAATAAACTAAAAAGTTGAAATAGATAATACTAGAAATAAACGATTGGATCTGGAAAGGGAGCATAAAAGATCAGGCTCCTCCCATACACTGGAACGTGTATAGAGGTAAACTCAATATGCTTTTGTCAGACCAAATAGAAAGGGATATTATGTATACCAAACAGTTTTTTTATATTAAAGGTAATTAACCAGAAAGATTACTATTACATAAACTTTAAGACCATCAACAGAGAAACTTTATTCAATCTATATACAATTTTAAAGGGCAGAAATCATATGAAGATAAATTCAAAAGGGATATTTTTTTTTACTTGTATCAAAAAAAGTTATACTAGAGAAAAGGTGAATTTGTTTAATATCTTAATTTATGGAGTCTATTTCACTACCTCAGATTTCAGAGGAGAATAGGGAAATACTGGAGTGTGCAATATCAGAGGAAGACGTGGTTAAGGCCGTCATTAAAACTTTAAAGATGCATAAAGTTCCAGACCCAGATGGATATACTGCATCCTTTTATAAAAATGTCTCTTTTCTTCTTACACCTCATCTTTTTAATTCATTTCTAGTTTCCAAACAAGTTACTCCATCTATGATGGATGCTTCAATCTCTTTACTTCTTAAATCAGATAAGGATCCGGAATTATGTTCCTCTTACAGGCCTATTGCTTTACTTTATTTAGATGCAAAATTATTTATTAAAATATTAGAAATGTGACTAGAAAACTTGCTTCCCACACTTATTAATAATGATCAATATGGATTTATTTTAGGACGTCAAACTTTTGATAACATCCTTAAAAATCTAGATTTAATTCTGTATGCTATAAAACATAAAATTACTTCAGTAGCTTTAGCTTTGGATGTAGAAAAATCATTTGGCAGAGTAGATTTGTCCTACTGTATATGGAACAAGTATTATACAAATTGGGATTAGGTCCTAACATTATCAAATTCATATTGGCTAATTATAAAACTCAGGTTTTCGTTAATGGGTCTTTAACAAATGGATTTTTAATTTCTAGAGGGACAAGACAAGGTTGTACTCTTTCACCTCTTAGATTTGCTATTGTTATGGAACATTAGTGCAAAAGATTAGGGAGGATAATCTAACTACAGGTATTCAAATGGGTCCAGCTCATTATAACATTTCTATGTTTGAAGATGGCATCTTAATTGTTGTTGCAAATTCAGAACAGTCTTTGTATGAATTAATGGCAGTGCTTAATATATTTTATCTTGTTTCTGGATTAAAGATTAATGTTGATAAATCAGAAATTCTCAATCTCACTCTGCCAGGTGATCAAATTGATTTTCTTGTTAATCTCTTTCCTTTCAAATGGGCAAAAATGTATATCAAATATTTGTGTATTCACATTACCAACTCTTAAAATACTTTACATAAGAATAACTTTCCAAATCTTCTTTAGGATATATATAAGGATCTTCTACAGTGACATTATTATGAGATTTCTTGGATTGGCAGGATTATAAATACAAAGATTAATATTTTACCAAGACTGTTATATCTTTTTCAAGCTTTACCTGTGAATATTCCTAAAAGCATCCTAAATTCGGTTCAATGCAAAATAATTAAGTTTATATAGGATCATAAACCTCCTCGGGTAGCTAAACACATTTTATTTTGGACAAAGGGGGAGGAAGGATTAGCTTGTCCAGATATGCATAAATATTATTTAGCAAATCATTTAAGAACTCTTAGGGATTGGTATTCATGTGCTGGTATCAAACAATGGGTAGATATAGAGAACACCATCACTAAAATTCCCTTAGATAAGATTATTTGGTTACCTAAAAAGCATAGACCTTAGGAATTATATGAACATCTTATAATTGGCTTTAATCTGGGGATATGGGACTCAACATTCCGGAAATTCAAATGATCTTCTTTTCATTCTCCTCGGACTCCAATATTGCAAAATCCAAAATGTATTCCGGCATTGGCATCAGACATCCAGTATTTATCTGACCCATGGGAGTCTCGAGGGTGTCATAAAGTGGCCAATTTTTAATACCAGAATCAGATAAAATCTTTTTTGCAATGCAAATCTGATTTTGATTTAGCAGAAAATAGTAGATTTCAATACTTTCAAATTAGACATTGGATATCACAACCAAATATTAAGAAAGCTGCAATACAAGAAACTATAACTTTTGAGGATATCATTACTCTTTCAACATCTACTTCAGGTCTTATAATTTATAAAGTATTATTTTATTTTTATTATAATGTATAAATTATTATTTTATTTATTTTTTAATTTATAAATTATACCATATTAAACATGAATCTAACCCAGGACCTTTCATATGCTAGTACCAATTCTCTACCTCTACGCCACAGGGATTGTGTGATGTCACAGACTCTAAAAACAAAATTAACATATACATAAGACACAGTGCAGTGTGCTGTAGAGGTTAAGTATATTTATAGAGTCTGTGTATTATATAAAATGTATTTATGTTCAATTCCCACCTTGTGTGTGTGCGTTAGTAATAAAGCATTGAATGTTTAAAAAAAAATGGAATGTTTTTAAATCGAGAGTCATGCTCAGACTGCGTTATAAGTGGTTCCGCGTTGTAGCGGATCTTGCTATAACGGGGTTGAGCTGTATATCCTATAGTCTCAGACAGATGTTGGTGTAACTGTTCCATGGAAGGTTCATATTTTCATATATGGTGGTTTTGCTCTAAAATGCCTTTTGGATACGAGTTTTAGAAGTCATCAAGAAAATTAATGGTTTTAATCTCCAGTTGGATCCTTAGTGGGTTTTTTGGGTGCTGTAGATGTGGAATCACACATTTACTATTAGCCGCCAGATTGTGCATTGCTTCCAACTGGAAGAATGTATCTGCACCAAATATGACACAATGGTTGACCAGAGCATGGGAGATATGTTCTTTAGAGAGCATAACTTTTTCCTTGTGACAAAAACACTATACATTTATGGATATATGGTTTCCTTTCTTATCTTATTTATAAATACGTAATTCTATCATAACGAGACCAGATGAAGCTGGGAGTTATAGTATATAGAATATAACAAGTATATTTTTTCCCCCATATAAATGCATATTTATTTATCCTGAAATTAAGAGGTCTCATATGGACATGGTGCCTTTTTAAAAAAAATTATCTTGTGGCAATATCTAATGTTCTTACAGAATTCTTAGATAATATATGAGCTATGGTGTGTGTGTGTGTGGGGGAGGGGGGGGTAGTGATGGGTGAGGGTTATGGGAGGGTAAAAGTTTAGTAGTTATTAATAAGTTTCGTTTTTTCATGCTAGATTCATATTATACATATAGTGTAGATAGATATAGTGTAGATGATTTGACAGTATGTTATTCAGTGTTTTAAATATTTTATATATATATATATATATATATATTCATTTTACTATGTATGTTTAAATATTGTATTTATATTGTTTCATATTCAAAAACTAATAAAAAAAATTTTTTTTAAAGAAAAAAAAAATTACATTTAGGAGTTGAATTTTTTTAATGCAGTAAGTATTATCTAATACTACAGAACTGATTTATTAAAAAAAATAAACGGTAAGATTTCATGTTTTGATGCTTTAAGATTAAAAAATGCTAAGAGTATTTTTAACGTACAGCATATCAGCAAGCAACACTTGCTGGAAAGGTTCAACAAAGAATTCGGCCGTTCCTCCTTCTCTACCATGCACCTCACAACTGGAATAATCTACCGGAGACTCACATCCGCCACCAGTCTAAGTTCTTTCAAAACTAAAGCTGTCTCACATTTTAATCTGGTCTGTAACTGTTACATACTGTACGCCTATAACATATATTATCTCTTACTGTGCTTGCAATATCTTGTATATAATGTATAACCCTGCTCACTTAATGCAACTATGTATTTGTCATCATAACTCTATGCCCAGGACATACTTGAAAATGAGAGGTAATTCTCAATGTATTACTTCCTGGTAAAACATTTTAGAAATAACCCTGTATTTTTCTTTTTTGCACTTATTTTGCTCAACTAAAAGCAGCTAATATTTTGAGGAGTATCAACAGAAGTGAAGGAGAGGTTATGCTGCTCGTGTATTTTATTTAGACTGTATTATTTTTAGATGTACTGTATTGGAAGCAGGGTTTCTCCGGGGCTAAACCGTGTTCATTTCAGATTTGTGGATCCCCTGCTTCCCGAGATACTTACTGGAGAAAGTGCTGCTGGTACTTCATGGAGGTTTAATACCCCTCAGAAGGGATTGTCCCCGGTAAGTATCTAGGGAAGCAAGGTGTCGCCAGAGCTGAAATTAATGCATTTCACCTCCCTCTGCTTCCTATACTGTACATGTAAAAAGAAAAAGGGGACAAAAAAAAAACAACAACATTGTGGACAGAGCTGCTCTTTTAAGTTAAACCTTAGAATTGTTTTATCCCTGCGATCCTTGGCAAAAACAAATGTCAAGTCGTCATTGACAACAATTGTCAGAAGTTACTTACAGAACATTTAACACAGATGCAAGATGAAAGAATACTAATGCTGTTTGTGAAGTCACACTGTTTAGAAGCCTGATAATCAGAGCACAGTGGGTTAAATGCCTTTACAGCACCACATGTTTTTCCTTTCTTTTTTTACTCTCTAGAGTTACAAAACTAAGCATTAGGATCATTTATTCAAACAAACTAATTACACTGGCTTTAGCCACATCTACAAACAAAACTATAATTAAATGATGCAAACAGAGATGTAATTAAAAAACATTCACCAAACCAGATGGACTGTCTAGTCCCTTGGAAAATACTACCTGATTCAACACTCACAATTAATTTGCAGTTAATCTTTGCCAGTGTGCACAGATTTGTTTAGTCTCAAATTATAGTGTACAGACTTTGGGATATCGTACCCTAAAAATCTTCCAACCGAATTTAACATGCAAAGTGCAAGGAGATAAGATGAAATTGCTGTATGTGACATGTAGGGCAATACATTTTTATACTAATGGAGGGAACAAGATAGGGTCATAATTAAAGATGATTTCATATAATTTTTCATTTTTGGTGCTTAACATTCATCATAAAATGATTATTCCTCTATACCAAAATGCAAGAAAAAAATAAGTAGCCCATTTTTAAACTGCTAGGAATGTCTGGGTAGTCTTAGCAAAGAATATCATATGAGATTGGGGCAAATGAACCTTTTCCTAAATAATATGATTCACCTCCAAACTAGAATCACGAGAGCAAAAAAATACAAGATAAACACACATGCAAATTCAATAAAAGCCGACATTTCATTATTATTATCATTTGTTATTACTTGTATCATGCAGCATAAAGTCAGGTACATCTTCAACTATTTATAATTGTTGAAGTTAGTAAATCAGAAAGTCTTCATCCACGAAAATCCAAAAGAGAAACAGGAGAAATTCAGCTGAGAGGACAAGGTAAAAAATAACTTGATTTGAAGTTAGAATTTGTCTGAACTGAGATTAATGTTCCATGCTTGATCCCGATCCCAAGAGATTCCACACTGTTTGGCAGAACACTATTTCAGGCCTCTTGTTCTGTCCTTTCTGAAATATGTTATGTAATTCCAGATCTATTAGGACCAAAACAGCTGTTATAGTTGATCTCTTTGAATCATCAGATCCAGCATATATCATGGAGATCTAGGTAGATGAAAATGCAGCCCCCATTTAAAAAGTTGCGGTGCCAACCAATTATTATGTGATCCACTGGTCAAGGCAGTATGGTAGGGGAGGGAGTTTTTAAAACAACTTTGAACCTTAGGGCCCTCTCATTAGGGTTACAATTTGTTTTTTTTAATTGCAGCACCCCCACAAATACGCCTTATCCCCATGAAGATGACCAAAGAATCGCTTGCCAATAGGTCTAACTCATCGAGGCCTCATGACAAACCTGGATTGGGGTGACGTAATGGATGCCTGGGAGGATCCCTGTGTTCTTGTCTGTTACTATGTTAGGGGTGTGACAGCTTTAATGAATACTATGGCTCCTGTTCGTATACAAACCCTTATCAACACACTCCTTGGTTCGACAGTACTACTAAGCAAATTAAAGAAGAGGGGTTGCAGGCTTGAACATTGCAGGTGAACAAGTTTACTGACAGACCATATCACTGGTTAGGCTTGGTCCCCGCTGGCTGCTGCAGCGCCTGCTATGGCGGGTGCTGTGGGGACAAGAGCCGCCACTCAATGTGGTCGGGCCCGCTGCGAGAGTTGGCCGCCGCACTGCGCGGCCAGTTTTTCAGGCAGACATGAAAATTGTGAGTAGAACTAGCAACGGAGCGCTAGGCCACGGTTCAGCCAATGAGGGCGAACCTGCCGGGTGATGTCATGGCCACGCCCCCACCACTCCCCCCTGTCTTTTCCCCTGCTGCTCACTGCAGACCGAGGAACCCGGCTGCACGCACCGCCAGCCTGGCAGGCGCGCGTGCAGTGCAGACAGCGGGCCGTAGCTTAAGAAGTCAAGGCTTCCAGAAACTGGAGATTGTTGCAGCAGAAAATAGATTGGCTTAGCTCTTCTGCACCGAGAGGCTTTGCAGGCCAGCATGACTGAAGCCTTTTTCCGATCACGTTGTGATGAGTTTGCACTCTTCTTCGATGATTAGGTATCCTTCATACAGTCAGGGATTCTGACAGTGCTGTCTAAGGAGTGTCTGGGTTAAAAGCAGGGTTACAAGCAGTGCAGTCAAGATTCAGAAGATGGCATAGTACTGAAACAGGTTTGGCTACAGTGACTAATAAACTTGTGGTGGCGAGAGGCAGAGTAGACTGTTTGATCTTAGACTTCCTTGACCTCTCTGCAGCATTTGATATTGTGGACCATTGGATTTTAATGGAGTGCCTGAAATATTTCTGTGGATTGGTAGCATAGTTCTCAGCAGGTCACAGAGAGTGTCTTCAGGTGTATACTTCTTTGCACCAGTGCACTTATCATGTGGACAGTCTCAGAGCTATCTATTTGCCATGTACAAGCTACCACTAAGTGACATGAGATGATATGGCCATTATTATTTTCAATGCATCTATCTGAAACATCTTGTGGTTCCGTATACTCCCACTTCCTTTGGGGACCAAGCTTTTAGCCATGCTGCATGTATTTTTTTTTTTTTTTTCAACTTTAAATGTTTTTGGAACAGGTAGGAAAATAAGGCAGTGTACTGCCAGGGGTTACAGAAGGAGGCTCACGGTTTGTAGCAAAAAAAGTTAATTTATTACATTAAAAAAGTGGACAAAAATGTCCCCCCTAAGCCGCAGCAGGGGTCCACCAACGCGTTTCGGGCAGTATGCCCTTT